>NC_088418.1:300149-400149 GCF_034236695.1 Oncorhynchus nerka | reverse complement strand
AGGACTGGCCACCCCTCATTGCCTGGTTCCTCTCTACCCAGCACAGTCAGAATAGGACTGGCCACCCCTCATTGCCTGGTGCCTCTCTACCCAGTACAGTCAGAAGAGGACTGGCCACCCCTCATTGCCTGGTTCCTCTCTACCCAGTACAGTCAGAAGAGGACTGGCCACCCCTCATTGCCTGGTTCCTCTCTACCCAGTACAGTCAGAATAGGACTGGCCACCCCTCATTGCCTGGTTCCTCTCTACCCAGTACAGTCAGAATAGGACTGGCCACCCCTCATTGCCTGGTTCCTCTCTACCCAGCACAGTCAGAATAGGACTGGCCACCCCTCATTGCCTGGTTCCTCTCTACCCAGTACAGTCAGAATAGGACTGGCCACCCCTCATAGCCTGGTTCCTCTCTACCCAGTACAGTCAGAATAGGACTGGCCACCCCTCATTGCCTGGTTCCTCTCTACCCAGCACAGTCAGAATAGGACTGGCCACCCCTCATTGCCTGGTTCCTCTCTACCCAGTACAGTCAGAATAGGACTGGCCACCCCTCATTGCCTGGTTCCTCTCTACCCAGTACAGTCAGAAGAGGACTGGCCACCCCTCATTGCCTGGTTCCTCTCTAGGTTTCTTCCTAGGTTTTGGCCTTTCTAGGGAGTTTTTCCTAGCCACTGTGCTTCTACACCTGCATTGCTTGCTGTTTGGAGTTTTAGGCTGGGTTTCTGTACAGCACTTTGAGATATCAGCTGATGTAAGAAGGGCATTATAAATACATTTGATTTGATTTGATCATTGAGTTTGCCGATGACACAACAGTGGTAGGCCTGATCACCAACAACGACGAGACATCCTATAGGGAGGAGGTCAGAGACCTGGCCTTGTGGTGCCAGGACAACAACCTCTCCCTCAATGTGATCAAGACAAAGGAGATGATTGTGGACTACAGGAAAAAGAGGACCAAGCACACCCCCATTCTCATCGACGGGGCTGTAGTGGAGCAGGTTGAGAGCTTCAAGTTCCTTGGTGTCCACATCACCAACAAACTAACATGGTCCAAGCACACCAAGACAATTGTGAAGAGGGCACGACAAGACCTATTCCCCTCCTCAGAAGACTGAAAATATTTGTCATTGGTCCTCAGATCCTCAAA
Source organism: Oncorhynchus nerka (assembly GCF_034236695.1). Taxonomy (NCBI): domain Eukaryota; kingdom Metazoa; phylum Chordata; class Actinopteri; order Salmoniformes; family Salmonidae; genus Oncorhynchus; species Oncorhynchus nerka. Next base: position 399,005 of record NC_088418.1, on the reverse strand, counting down.
AGGTTCTACAGCTGCACCATCGAGAGCATCCTGACTGGTTGCATCACTGCCTGGTATGGCAACTGCTCGGCCTCTGACCACAAGGCACTGCAGACAGTAGTGCGAACGGCCCAGTACATCACCGGGGCTATGCTTAGTGCCTTCCAGTACCTATATACCAGGCGGTGTCAGAGGAAGGCCCCAAAAAATGGTCAAAGACTCCAGCCACCCTAGTCATAGTCTGTTCTGTCTGCTACCGCATGTTAAGCGGTACCGGAGCGCCAAGTCTTGGAGGCTTCTAAACAGCTTCTACCCCCAAGCCATAAGACTCCTGAACAGCTAATCAAATGGCTACCCAGACTAAGTGCATTGCCACCCCCCTCTCTTTTACTCCGCTGCTACTCTCTGTCATTATCATCTATACAGTCACTTTAATATCTCTACCTACATGTACATAGTACCTCAACCAACCGGTGCCCCCGCACATTGACTCTGTACCGGTGCCCCCTTGTATATAGTATATATATACAGTATATATATGTATATATATTGGAGACTTTTTTATTTCCCTCACCAACTTTAAACATCTGCTATCTGAGCAGCTAACCGATCGCTGCAGCTGTACATAGTTCATCTGTAAATAGCCCACCCAATCTACCTGCCTCATCCCCATACTGTTTTTATTTATGTACTTTTCTGCTCTTTTGCACACCAGTATCTCTACTTGCACATCATCATCTGATCATTTATCACTCCACTGTTAATCTGATCAATTGTAATTATTCGCTCTTATGGCCTATTTATTGCCTACCTCCTCATGCCTTTTGCACACAATGTATATAGACTCCTTTTTTTCTACTGTGTTATTGACTTGTTAATTGTTTACTCCATGTGTAACTCTGTGTTGTTGTCTGTTCACACTGCTATGCTTTATCTTGGCCAGTTGTAAATGAGAACTTGTTCTCAACTAGCCTACCTGGTTAAATAAAGGTGAAATAAAAAAATAAAGAAATAGTCTCGCTATTGATATTTTACTGCTGCTCTTTAATTAGTTACTTTTATTTCTTATTCTTATCTGTATTTTTTTATATATTTTTTTTACCTGCATTGTTGGTTAGGGGCTCGTAAGTAAGCATTTCACTGTAAGGTCTACTACACTTGTTGTATTCGGCGCATGTTACTAATAAAATACAATTTGATATGATTTGAACTGTGATTGACCACACACTTCAGCACAGTAGGTGGCGGAATGACGCTTTAACGTCTGTTTGCGGACCGCCATTTTGTCGAAGTCGGAGAAGAAGTCTGACACCGTAAACATTGCGTCAGGAGGCCCGAGAAGGGACCGCCTGGTTTCCAAGGTAATGTTGGTTACGAATAACTGTCGCAAATACATGTTCGTGTTAACTCAGAGTGACACCTTTGGGTAATACACGATTATCTTACTAACCTTTTTGTTAATTGGTAATTGCAATTGTGTAATAGATGTGGGTCGTTAGCTGTCAAGTTTGATAGCTATCCAGCTTGCATAGCACATTTTGGATAGCTGGCTTGCTAGCTAGGTAGATAACGTTAATTTACAAATGGCCAACGTTAGATATCTTCATAGCTAACATCCTATGTTTTTTTTTTGTTTTGGTCATGTTCAGTGTTGTCTACTAACGTTATATCCCAACTAAAGTTAGATAAGTTCGCTGGTTGGCTAAACTAGCTGGCTGGGTAGCTAGCGTAGCTACTTTACTAAGCTAGCTATCGTTAGCTGGCTGCTCTTGATATGAGGTGAATTGCTAACGTTAGTTAGTTGGCTGGTGAGAGGTAGCTAGGTTAGCTTGTACTCGCAAAGTTGCCATTATTCCTGAAACTGTGTGGACATTATTTAATCAGTCAAACCTAACTGTTAGGCTTGCTACTCTAGCCAGAGGTTGGTAGCTTAATATGTTATATTTGTCAGACGGCAACAGATCATTGCTAACTATCCAAGTTAGCTAACGACTTTGACACTTGCACAAACGTTTAGATAGCTAGAGAAACTCAGATCTTAGCTAGCTCAATCATATTTCTGTCTGTCTTGCTAGGTAAGGAACCATTTAGATAATGAAATCAGTAACTAGTAGTGTTTTGGCATGTGTCTTGTAGTAGGGGCCTTTATCCTTGAGGTCATCTGGAAATAGAAGGGTGTGCATTATTAGTCCTCTGAGGGTTTATTTATAAGAGCTGTTAGAGGTCACTGGAACAGCAGACACACACTGGTTGAGAGTGGACCTGGCTGAGTCCTAAATGGCACCCTATTCCCAAATAGTCCATAGAGCTCTGATTTTGAGTGCACTATAGTAGTGCACTATATAGTGGAGAGTGACATTTGGGACTTATTCCAGGGGATATGTTTTTAGGACTGGGGGTGGGGGTTTTGGCAGTGTACCTGGTAGTTAGGCACAACTAGCCAGCAATGTTCTGCAGAGGAGAGGGACATGGGGTTATGTTTTGAGGACAGGGGACTTTGTTTTGTACTTGGTAGTTATGTATACCTAGCTAATTCTAGACAGATTGGCTAACTGGATCTGCATTGTCTATGCCAGTCAATTTCAGTGATCATCGCTTATTATTACCCAACTAGTATGTCTGACATTGAGAGACATCAGGGAGTATTGCACTCTGTTATTCATGAGAACTTGTTCTCAACTAGCTTACCTGGTTAAATAAAGGTGAAAAAAAAAAAAAAAAAAAACTAGCAGATGATGTCCAGAGCTTCTTGACATAAGTCCAGCGATTACTCACCTCAAACTGGACAAAGATTTGTTTTATTTTATGAGTCCAACGCTAAGGAAATACTGCTTTCTTGAGATCAGTCCCAAATCCCAGTCATTCACGGGAAGAAAAGACTGAGAAAACGGGGGCGGAGGTCGGGGTGCCATGTGAGAATTCGTAGGCGAGTGGGTAAACCACCACTACCATCAGTACTATTGGCAACATGCAATCATTGGGAAAATAAACTTGATCTAGGATTAAGACTATCCTACCAAAGGGATATTAAACTAATATCTTATGTGTCACCGAGTCGTGGCTGAACGACGACACGGATAATATAGAGCTGGCTGGCTTCTCCGTGTATCGGCAGGACAGAGCTGCTATGTCTGGTAAGACAAGGGAGGGGTGTATGTGTATTTGTCAATAACAGCTGGTGCGCAATGTCTAATATTAAAGAAGTCTCAAGGTATTGCCCGCCAGTAGACCACACTATCTACCAAGAGGAGTTCTCATCTATATTATTCGTAGCTGTCTATTTACCACCACAAACCGATGCTGGCGCTAAGACTCCACTCAATGAGCTGTGTAAGGTCATAACCAAACAAGAAAATGCTCATCCAGAAGCGGTGCTCCTAGTGGCCGGGGACTTTATTGCAGGGAAACTTAAATCTGTTTTACCTCATTTCTACCAGCATGTCACATTGACTTGGTACCCCCTGTTTATAGCCTCGTTATTTCATTGTATTACTTTTTATTTTATTTCCTACTTTATTTATTCCTGCAAATATTTTCTTAACTCTATTCCTTGAACTGCATTGTTGGTTAAGGGCTTGTAAGTAAGCATTTCATGGTAAGGTGAACACTTGTTGTATTCAGCATTTCACGATGATGAGGTCAACACCTGTTGTATTCAGCATTTCACGAGGATGAGGTCAACACCTGTTGTATTCAGCATTTCACGAGGATGAGGTCAACACCTGTTGTATTCAGCATTTCACGATGATGAGGTCAACACCTGTTGTATTCAGCATTTCACGATGATGAGGTCAACACCTGTTGTATTCAGCATTTCACGATGATGAGGTCAACACCTGTTGTATTCAGCATTTCACGATGATGAGGTCAACACCTGTTGTATTCAGCATTTCACGATGATGAGGTCAACACCTGTTGTATTCAGCATTTCACGATGATGAGGTCAACACCTGTTATATTCGGCGCATGTGGCAAATACTACTTGATTTGACTTAAGGTCATTAACCATGATGTTGAAACTGAGTAGACTGCAAACATTCCACTGGCAGCATTTCCCCTCAGATGATTTTAAAAGAGAGAGGTCATATTGTCTGGAGTGAATGCCTTTCCAGGCCAGACCTAGGCTGAAGCCTTTTCAAACTCCGAGTTGACCTTTTACTTCTTATGACAAATGGACTTAGTCCCATGTCTACAGAGTAGGAAAGTGGCAGTTAAATTGGTCTCCCTCTGCCAGTCAGTTGTGTTGTTGCTTCTGTCTACTTTCTGATGTATCAGTGTGCTGTTAACTGACTAGCTTTGAGATGGATTGTGGGGACCCAGAGGTTGCCCTGGCTCTCTCACCCAGAGGTTGCCCTGGCTCTCTCACCCAGAGGTTGCCCTGGCTCTCTCACCCAGAGGTTGCCCTGGCTCTCTCACCCAGAGGTTGCCCTGGCTCTCTCACCCAGAAACACACACACACACAGACGTCTTGACTTCTTGGCATAAGGAAACACACACACACACACAGACGTCTTGACTTCTTGGCATAAGGAAACACACACATACTTCTTGACCAGGCTCTATCTGAACTACAGTCTGCCTTCATTGTATTACATCAAAACTTTATTGACCTGAGCTTAGTATTGATTGCAGGTAACTAAGTATATGATGTTCTCCTGAGCGCATAAAAATAAGTCTGATAATTTAATCATTTGTACTGTTGATTGTGTCCACATTGATCTGAAGCTGAGAAGAAAAATGGGCTGCTTCTATAAGGTGCTGCCAATAGTGCTTATCACTGCGTTCTCTATCAGACAGTTAGTTGGCCCTCTTGGATGTCATCACTGCGTTTTCTACCAGACAGTTGGTTGGCCCTCTTGGATGTCATCACTGCGTTTTCTACCAGACAGTTGGTTGGCCCTCTTGGATGTCATCACTGCGTTTTCTACCAGACAGTTGGTTGGCCCTCTTGGATGTCATCACTGCGTTTTCTACCAGACAGTTGGTTGGCCCTCTTGGATGTCATCACTGCGTTTTCTACCAGACAGTTGGTTGGCCCTCTTGGATGTCATCACTGCGTTTTCTACCAGACAGTTGGTTGGCCCTCTTGGATGTCATCACTGCGTTTTCTACCAGACAGTTGGTTGGCCCTCTTGGATGTCATCACTGCGTTCTCTACCAGACAGTTGGTTGGCCCTCTTGGATGTCATCACTGCGTTCTCTATCAGACAGTTGGTTGGCCCTCTTGGATGTCATCACTGCGTTCTCTACCAGACAGTTGGTTGGCCCTCTTGGATGTCATCACTGCGTTCTCTATCAGACAGTTGGTTGGCCCTCTTGGATGTCATCACCACGTTTTCTACCAGACAGTTGGTTGGTCCTCTGATGTCATCACCGCGTTCTCTACCAGACAGTTGGTTGGCCCTCTTTGATGTCATCACTGCGTTCACTATCAGACAGTTGGTTGGCCCTCTTGGATGTCATCACTGCGTTCTCTATCAGGCAGTTGGTTGGCCCTCTTGGATGCCACGTAAGTTGATACATTGCTATGTTTTCATTTTATGAAGTCCTTTTACAAAAAGTCCCATTGTACCTAACCTCATTACCAGGGGGTGAAACTTTCACAAAGCGTCAACGGTGTGCTTAAGGACTATCAGGACGCCTCTGAGCGGTCAGGTAGGCTGTGGCCACGTCTCTGAGCGGTCTGGTAGGCTGTGGCCACGTCTCTGAACGGTCAGGTAGGCTGTGCAGTTTTCAGAAGGCCAGATTTAGGACCACGCCACACCACAGAGCGGGATGACAGGCTGTGTGAAGGCAATAGTTCTGGAAGGCTGGCTGGATCAGGACGGGAGAGTTGATCGTAGTTCAGAGTTTTAAAATACAACAGAGCAGTTGACTGATGTAGCTGGCACGGTGACTGATGTAGCTGGCACGGTGACTGATGCAGCTGGCACGGTGACTGATGTAGCCGGCACGGTGACTGTTGTAGCCGGCACGGTGACTGATGTAGCCGGCACGGTGACTGATGTAGCCGGCACGGTGACTGATGTAGCCGGCACGGTGACTGATGCAGCTGGCACGGTGACTGATGTAGCTGTGACTGATGTAGCTGTGACTGATGCAGCTGTGACTGATGTAGCTGTGACTGATGTAGCTGTGACTGATGTAGCTGGCACGGTGACTGATGTAGCTGGCACGGTGACTGATGCAGCTGGCACGGTGACTGATGCAGCTGGCACGGTGACTGATGCAGCTGGCACGGTGACTGATGTAGCTGGCACGGTGACTGATGTAGCTGGCACGGTGACTGATGTAGCTGGCACGGTGACTGATGCAGCTGGCACGGTGACTGATGCAGCTGGCACGGTGACTGATGCAGCTGGCACGGTGACTGATGCAGCTGGCACGGTGACTGATGTAGCTGGCACGGTGACTGATGTAGCTGTGACTGACGCAGCTGGCACGGTGACTGACGTAGCTGGCACGGTGACTGACGTAGCTGGCACGGTGACTGACGTAGCTGGCACGGTGACTGACGTAGCTGTGACTGATGTAGCTGGCACGGTGACTGATGTAGCTGTGACTGATGTAGCTGGCACGGTGACTGATGTAGCTGGCACGGTGACTGATGTAGCTGGCACGGTGACTGATGTAGCTGGCACGGTGACTGATGTAGCTGTGACTGATGTAGCTGGCACGGTGACTGATGTAGCTGGCACGGTGACTGATGTAGCTGGCACGCTGACTTCTTGGTGACAGGGGTCAGTATTTTCACGTCCGGATGAAATGCATGTCCAAATTCAACTGCCTGCTACTCATCCACAGAAGATAAGATATGCATATTATTAGTACATTTGGATAGAAAACACTCTAAAACTGTTTGAATCATGTCTGTGAGTATAACAGAACTTATTTAGCAGACAAAACCCCGAGGACAAACCATTATGTTTTAGTTTTTTTGAAGTCACTCTCTTTTCAATGCGATTTCAATTTGGAATCCAGGTTTCTAAGGGACCTTCTTGCAGTTATATTTATTTAAAAATAGTCTGTAATGATACATTTCTCATTGCCGAAACAGAAGTTCTCTCTACTGCAACTGGCCTTAAATTGTAGCGGTGAGGAAACTTGGCATGTTTTGCTAACAATAGAGAAGACATGATGACTAAGCAAATTGTTATTCAATGTACATAATTAGGCATTATTTAAGTATATTTTCATAGAACATTTTAAATCAAAATCTTTTCTAATTGTGGAAAACTACCTGTATCTGTAATGATAATCAATAGTGTCGTGTACGCAGTCTGACAAGAGAATGTTTAACTTTTTAACTGGAGAAATGTAAAGATATCTGCTTACCTGGTAGCCATCTTGAAGGTAGTGGCAGATGTGTTGCTTCATTGAAAATCAAACTCTGTGTGAACAGTCCTTCAAACATGTTGCGGAGGTGAGAACGTCAGTCAGGTTGTGGAGGTGAGAACGTCAGTCAGGTTGTGGAGGTGAGAACGTCAGTCAGGTTGTAGAGGTGAGAACTTCAGTCAGGTTGTGGAGGTGAGAACGTCAGTCAGGTTGTGGAGGTGAGAACGTCAGTCAGGTTGTGGAGGTGAGAACGTCAGTCAGGTTGTAGAGGTGAGAACGTCAGTCAGGTTGTAGAGGTGAGAACGTCAGTCAGGTTGTAGAGGTGAGAACGTCAGTCAGGTTGTAGAGGTGAGAACGTCAGTCAGGTTGTAGAGGTGAGAACGTCAGTCAGGTTGTAGAGGTGAGAACGTCAGTCAGGTTGTAGAGGTGAGAACGTCAGTCAGGTTGTAGAGGTGAGAACGTCAGTCAGGTTGTAGAGGTGAGAACGTCAGTCTTTTCATTATTATTATTATTATACATAAATATTCAGTTATTAATTTCTGTCATTTGAAAACATCTAGTAGAACATCCATTAATTTTTTCCAGAATATTTTTTTATTGAAATGACTCTTTGTGCAAGGTAGAGAACACTATCTTTATTATGATATTTTGTTATATTACTAACTTCCATGTTTTACATTTAAAATCATTACTTTGTATTTGAATGGTTTCACGAGAATGACCCGGGTCGACCTACAGTAGCTACAGTCTGGGCTCTGGCAATGGGTCGACCTACAGTAGCTACAGTCTGGGATCTGGCAATGGGTCGACCTACAGTAGCTACAGTCTGGGCTCTGGCAATGGGTCGACCTACAGTAGCTACAGTCTGGGCTCTGGCAATGGGTCGACCTACAGTAGCTACAGTCTGGGATCTGGCAATGGGTCGACCTACAGTAGCTACAGTCTGGGATCTGGCAATGGGTCGACCTACAGTAGCTACAGTCTGGGCTCTGGCAATGATGGTCATTTCAATTATTCAACCATTGATTCTGTTCTTGGATAATATATTGTATAAATATACACCAAGGTCATTCTTTGCCATGCTTCATTTTAGGAGGATCAGAGAGTGACAGGGGTTTCAGCAGGATCAGGCAGCCAGGGAAGACCAGTCTGTGACAGAGGTGAGGTAAATTTTTACAAATAGAACACTTTATTCTCTGTGCATTAAACACTGGACAAGCTAGATGCTATTCTGACAAACCTCAAAAGTTGATTTGCGAACTGTATCAAGGGTTGATACAGGCTTTTCCCGATGACACCACATGTCGAACACAAATGTGAGGTAGACCAGGTAGAAGTTGATGATGAGTAGATGCAGATGTTTGAATCCCCAGTCATGTTCATATCTCAGACATAAATTAATACAGTTTATGACCATCCCATAGAACGTGCTATATGCTGGGTTCCGATGACCATCCCATAGAACGTGCTATATGCTGGGTTCCGATGACCATCCCATAGAACGTGCTATATGCTGGGTTCCGATGACCATCCCATAGAACGTGCTATATGCTGGGTTTCGATGACCATCCCATAGAACGTGCTATATGCTGGGTTTCGATGACCATACCATAGAACGTGTGCTATATGCTGGGTTTCGATGACCATCCCATAGAATGTGTGCTATATGCTGGGTTTCGATGACCATCCCATAGAACGTGCTATATGCTGGGTTTCGATGACCATTCCATAGAACGTGTGCTATATGCTGGGTTTCGATGACCATCCTATACAACGTGCTATATGCTGGGTTTCGATGATGGCGCAGACAGACATGGCAGTATTTAAAACATATTTGTGTTATTAGCCAAGAACGTTTTTTGTGTTACATACAGCCAGAAACAACTTTTGGATATCAGCGTGGTGGTAACTCTTCAGCATTACGACCAGGAATACGACTTTCCCGAATTGGATACTTTGTTCGTACCCTCCAGGTTGAACTTATCCCAGAGGCTGCTCCAAGACGCCGCTGGCGGAGAAGCGGTATTCGAGGTGGATTTCTATTACTCGCTAATGTTCAGTCTCTGGACCATAAAGTAGACAAGCTCAGGGCGAGGATCTCCTTCCAGAGAAACATAAGTGATTGTATCATACTCTGTTTCACGGGAACATGGCTCTCTCGGGATATACTGTCCTCATCCATACAGCCAGCTGGGTTCTCAGTACATTGCGCAGACAGGAATTAAGAACTCTCTGGGAAGAAGAAACGCGGTAGTGTATGTTTCATGATTAATTACTGTGATTGTGACATACAGAAACTCAAGTCCTTTTGTTCACCCGACCTAGAATACCTCACAATCAAATAAAGACTGTATTACCTCCCAAGAGATACCTCCCAAGAGGTAGTCACAGCCATGTATATTCCCACGATGGCCCTCAAGGAACTGAGGCCGCATTTATTGTAGCTGAGGATTTTAACAAAGCAAATTTGAGGAAAACTACCGAAGTTCTATCAACACATTGACTGTAGTACTCGTGCTGGAAAAACACTCAACCACTGCTACTCCCCCTTCCGGGATGCCTACAAGGCCCTCCCCCGCCCTCCCTTTGGCAAATCGGGTCACAACTCTATTTTTGTCCTCCCTTCCTAATAGGCTGACGCTCAAACAGAAAGTACCCGTGCTTAAAGGTTAATCAACGCTGGTGTGATCAATCGGAATCCACGCTTCAAAATTGTTTTGATCACGTGGACTGGGATATGTTCCGGGAGCCTCTGAGAATAACATTGACTTATACACGGACACAGTGACTGAGTTCATCAGGAAGTGTATAGGGATGTTATTCCCACTGTGACTATTAAAACCTACCCAAAACAGAAACCGTGGATAGATGGCAGCATTCGACCACGGCAAAGTAACTGGGAATATGGTTGAATACAAGTCAGTGTAGTTATTCTCTCCGAAAAGGCAATCAAACAGGCAAAATGTCAGTACAGAGACAGTGGAGTGGAAATTCAGCAGCTCAGACACGAGACGTATATGGTAGGGATTACAGACGTTCTACAGACAATCATGGATTACAAAGGAAAAACCAGCCATGTTGCAGACACTGAAGTCTTGCTCCGGGGCAAGCTAAAAAACTCAAATTGGGCGAATAAGGTGAACACAGTGCCTCCAAAGCGGCCAGACTCCCAAGGACTGTGGGCTCTCGTTCTCCGTGGCCGACGTGAGTAAAATATTTTAAGCGTGTTAACCCTCGCAGGGCCACCGGCCTAAACGACATCCCTAGCCGCATCCTCAGAGCATGTGGAGACCAGCTGGCTGGAGTGTTTACGGACGTATTCAATCAATCCCTATCCCAGTCTGCTGTCCCCACATGCTTCAAATTGTCCACTATTGTTCCTGTACCCAAGGAAGCAAAGGTAACTGAGCTGAACGACTATCGCCCCGTAGCACTCACTTCAGTCATCATGAAGTGCTTTGAGAGACTAGTCAAGGATCATATCACCTCCACCCTAGACCCACTCCAATTTGCTTACCATCCAAATAGGTCCACAGACGATGTAATCGCAATCGCATTGTCCTATCCCAACCCGGACAAGAGGAATACCTATGTAAGAATGCTGTTCATTGACTAGCTCAGCATTCAACACCATAGTACCCTCCAAGCTCATCATTAAGCTCAAGGGCCTGGATCTGAACTCCGCCCTGTGCAACTGGGTCCTGGACTTTCTGACGGGTCGCCCCGAGGTGGTGAAGGTAGGAAACAACAACTTCACTTCGCTGATCCTCAACACTGGGGCCCCACAATGGTGCGTTCTGAGCCCTCTCCTGTACTCCCTGTTCACCCATGACTGCATGGACAAGCACGCCTCCAACTCAATCATTAAGTTTGCAGACGACACAACAGTGGTAGGCTTGATTAGCAACAACGACGAGACGTCCTACAGGGAGGAGGTGAGGGCCCTCGGAGTGTGGTGTCAAGAAAATAACCTTTCCCTCAACAAAACGAAGGAGCTGATCGTGGACTTCAGGAAACAGCAGAGGGAGCACCCCCCTATCCGTATCAACAGGACCGTAGTGGAGAAGGTGGAAAGCTTTGTGTTCCTCTGCGTACATATCTCTGACAATCTGTTTTTATGCGCCACTCTTTTTAGTGTTGTCAGAGGGGGCAAGGAGGCCATTGTAAAGGGGACATTTGGATTTAGAGGCCCAACCAGTGACCACCACCTATAATACCCTCCTAGCAGAGGCCCAACCAGTGTACCTCCTATAATACCCTCCTAGCAGAGGCCCAACCAGTGACCACCTCCTATAATACCCTTCTAGCAGAGGCCCAACCAGTGACCACCTCCTATAATACCCTCCTAGCAGAGGCCCAACCAGTGACCACCTCCTATAATACCCTCCTAGCAGAGGCCCAACCAGTGACCACCTCCTATAATACCCTCCTAGCAGAGGCCCAACCAGTGACCACCTCCTATAATACCCTTCTAGCAGAGGCCCAACCAGTGACCACCTCCTATAATACCCTTCTAGCAGAGGCCCAACCAGTGACCACCTCCTATAATACCCTTCTAGCAGAGGCCCAACCAGTGACCACCTCCTAGCAGAGGCCCAACCAGTGACCACCTCCTAGCAGAGGCCCAACCAGTGACCGCCTCCTAGCAGAGGCCCAACCAGTGACCGCCTCCTAGCAGAGGCCCAACCAGTGACCGCCTCCTAGCAGAGGCCCAACCAGTGACCGCCTCCTAGCAGAGGCCCAACCAGTGACCGCCTCCTAGCAGAGGCCCAACCAGTGACCGCCTCCTAGCAGAGGCCCAACCAGTGACCGCCTCCTAGCAGAGGCCCAACCAGTGACCGCCTCCTAGCAGAGGCCCAACCAGTGACCGCCTCCTAGCAGAGGCCCAACCAGTGACCGCCTCCTAGCAGAGGCCCAACCAGTGACCGCCTCCTAGCAGAGGCCCAACCAGTGACCGCCTCCTAGCAGAGGCCCAACCAGTGACCGCCCCCTAGCAGAGGCCCAACCAGTGACCGCCTCCTAGCAGAGGCCCAACCAGTGACCGCCTCCTAGCAGAGGCCCAACCAGTGACCGCCTCCTAGCAGAGGCCCAACCAGTGACCGCCTCCTAGCAGAGGCCCAACCAGTGACCGCATGGATAACACAGGGGCCTGAGGAGCTGTCAACAGCCGAACAGAAATGAACCCCAGAGGGCTGTCTTCATACCTCCTTCTCAGTCATCTTCATTTCTACTCAGAGTTAATGATTTTTCAACATACTCACACCTACAATGGTGCTTTACTTGCAATGACTGTGATGTGGGTTTTGACCTTGCTTAGTTGATTGCATTTGACTAAGTCGTTCTGGTTAAGACTGTGATGGTGTAGGAATGCTGTAACATCTAACCTCTGTCTGGGTAGGTAGTGTCTGTCTGAATGGCTGTAACACCTAACCTCTCTGTCTGGGTAGGTAGTGTCTGTCTGAATGGCTGTGACACCTAACCTCTGTCTGGGTAGGTAGTGTCTGTCTGAATCACTAACACCTCTCCTCTCTCTGTCTGGGTAGGTAGTGTCTGTCTGAATCGCTGTAACACCTAACCTCTCTGTCTGGGTAGGTAGTGTCTGTCTGAATCGCTGTAACACCTCTCTCCTCTCTCTGTCTGGGTAGGTAGTGTCTGTCTGAATGGCTGTAACACCTCTCTCCTCTCTCTCTGTCTGGGTAGGTAGCGTCTGAGGGTGGATGAGGTGGCAGCAGAACACAGGGTGATGGTGTAGCACTGGGTGACGGGCTGCCAGGGTGAGGAGGACAGGTGCGGTGCTAGCTGAGTGGAGGTGTGGGATGTGGCGCTGGACGACCCACCTGGACGGAGGGCCGCGGAGGGTGAACCATGCTGCTGTCTCCGTGGGACACAAGGTGTTCTCCTTCGGAGGGTACTGTTCTGGAGACGACTACGAGACGCTGAGACAGATAGATGTACACGTCTTCAACACAGGTAGGTTATTGTTGTAGACCAAACACAGATGACTGTCTAGGCTTACGCTGAGACAGATAGATGTACACGTCTTCAACACAGGTAGGCTACTGTTATAGACCAAACACAGATGACTGTCTAGGCTTACGCTGAGACAGATAGATGTACACGTCTTCAACACAGGTAGGTTACTGTTATAGACCAAACACAGCTCGATTATTAATGATATGACTGTCTAGGCTTAGGTTCCGTCAGTTCTAAGTATGTCCCATGCATGCTCGTCTTTCCCTAAATTACCTCCGGTTTTTCTCAACTTCAAATGGCCAGTCCTTTGATATTGAAATCTAACCACTTTCATCTTAAGATCTATCATTTTGCCCTCTGATGTCATGGTGACATCAGGATCTGTCGGTCATTATGAAGTAGTGTAGTTCTTCAGATGAGTGTGGAAGAAAGGAAGTCAATCTGGAAGAGCGGGACGTGGGGAATGGGGTCAGTAGGTATAGAAGAGCCGGACGTGGGGAATGGGGTCAGTAGGTATAGAAGAGCGGGACGTGGGGAATGGGGTCAGTAGGTATAGAAGAGCCGGACGTGGGGAATGGGGTCAGTAGGTATAGAAGAGCCGGATGTGGGGAATGGGGTCAGTAGGTATAGAAGATCCGGACGTGGGGAATGGGGTCAGTAGGTATAGAAGAGCAGGACGTGGGGAATGGGGTCAGTAGGTATAGAAGAGCAGGGAATGGGGTCAGTAAGTATAGAAGAGCTGGACATGGGGAATGGGGTCAGTAAGTATAGAAGAGCAGGACATGGGGAATGGGGTCAGTAGGTATAGAAGAGCCGGACGTGGGGAATGGGGTCAGTAAGTATAGAAGAGCGGGAATGGGGTCAGTAGGTATAGAAGAGCGGGAATGGGGTCAGTAGGTATAGAAGAGCGGGAATGGGGTCAGTAGGTATAGAAGAGACGGGAATGGGGTCAGTAGGTATAGAAGAGACGGGAATGGGGTCAGTAGGTATAGAAGAGACGGGAATGGGGTCAGTAGGTATAGAAGAGACGGGAATGGGGTCAGTAAGTATAGAAGAGCGGGAATGGGGTCAGTAGGTATAGAAGAGCGGGAATGGGGTCAGTAGGTATAGAAGAGACGGGAATGGGGTCAGTAGGTATAGAAGAGCCGGACGTGGGGAATGGGGTCAGTAGGTATAGAAGAGACGGGCGTGGGGAATGGGGTCAGTAGGTATAGAAGAGCCGGATGTGGGGAATGGGGTCAGTAGGTATAGAAGAGCCGGATGTGGGGAATGGGGTCAGTAAGTATAGAAGATCCGGAGGTCTCACCTCCAGCACCTCTCTTGGGTTCCACACCATCTAGTCCTAATCTGTTTCTAAACTTTGTCTGTCTGCCACACACTCACAGGTGTTTTTCAGCACAGCTGAATAAAGCGAACCTTCACTGCTTGACACTATTTGGGGTGTAATTTTCTCGCCGGAAGATACATTGGTTGGTAGAGCCTGCTGTCTGATCTAAAAATGAGTGAAGTCATGTTTTGTAGCATCAGTTATGGCCTTTTTTCAGGCTAGCAGAGAGTAGATATGGCTGTCTCAACGATGTTGCTATCTGCCAGGACAATGCGGGATATGTAGGTTGACTCATTTTCCCATTTTGCTTTGTAAAGACTACAGCCTGACGGGAACCCTACTTCCTTGTTCCCACCCTCAAAGGCAGGCTTTTCAAAACGAGGGCGCTACTAGTTTCTACAGGGAGCTATCTGAGATGGCGAAAACATTACAATCAAATCACATTTATTTATATAGCCCTTCGTACATCAGCTGATATCTCAAAGTGCTGTACAGAAACCCACCCTAAAACCCCAAACAGCAAGCAATGCAGGTGTAGAAGCACGGTGGCTAGGAAAAACTCCCTAGAAAGGCCAAAACCTAGGAAGAAACCTAGAGAGGAACCAGGCTATGTGGGGTGGCCAGTCCTCTTCTGGCTGTGCCGGGTGGAGATTATAACAGAACATGACCAGCATGTTCAAATAATAATAAGACAGAACAGTTGAAACTGGAGCAGCAGCACAGCCAGGTGGACTGGGGACAGCAAGGAGTCATCATGTCAGGTAGTCCTGGGGCATGGTCCTAGGGCTCAGGTCCTCCGAGAGAGAGAAAGAAAGAGAGAAAGAGAGAGGGCACACTTAAATTCACACAGGACACCGAATAGGACAGGAGAAGTACTCCAGATATAACAAACTGACCCTAGCCCCCCGACACATAAACTACTGCAGCATAAATACTGGAGGCTGAGACAGGAGGGGTCAGTAGACACTGGCTGCTTCTGATGATTCATCTTTTTCCAAGTAGAGCTAGATGACGAAACAGGTTTTGATTTTCTTTTACAATCAAACAATGAAGTTGTTTTGAAACTCCATTATAAAGATACTTTTGGTATGTGGACACCTGCTCCTCAACATCTCATTCCAAAATCATGGGCATTAATATGGAGTTCTTCTGGGAAGGTTTTCCACTAGATGTTGGAACATTGCTGCCATAACAGCCTCCACTCTTCTGGGAAGGCGTTCCACTAGATGTAGGAACATTGCTGCTATAACAGCCTCCACTCTTCTGGGAAGGCTTTCCACTAGATGTTGGAACATTGCTGCTATAACAGCCTCCACTCTTCTGGGAAGGCTTTCCACTAGATGTTGGAACATTGCTGCTATAACAGCCTCCACTCTTCTGGGAAGGCTGTCCACTAGATGTTGGAACATTGCTGCCATAACAGCCTCCACTCTTCTGGGAAGGCTTTCCACTAGATGTTTTTTAACATACGAGATGGCATAGCAGTTCAGACGTCTTTTGTCCTCGTCTTGTCGTGTCGTGTATATATATATATATATTTACAACTTTTTTCACATACATTTTATTTTTATTTTCCATCAACTCATCTTCAATACACTCTCCTGCAACCTGCCTCACCAATTGATATGTATAAATACGTATTATTTACCTCAAATCTGCAATCCTCCAAGAAGCTAGCCAGAAGCTAGCCAGGAGCTAATCAGAAGCTAGTTAGCTTCTTTACTGGCAACTCGTTAGTATTCAGCTAACCACGGTTTGTGGTCATCAGCTATCCTTTAACTCGAAAATCTATCGCCAGTTTTGTACGGGCGCAGCGCGCTCGAACGGAACATACCGGACCGATTTTTCTCTCCATGTCCCTGGATTTCAACTGCTCTCTGGACATTCACTCCCGGATCTCACAGCTAGCTGGCTGCTATCCGTGTGTCTATCTGCTTTCGTCGATTCCGGAGCAAACATCAATTACTCCGGAGCTAGCCAGCTCCGTCAACCACTCCTGAGCTCCGTCAATCACTCCTGGGCTGCAGTCACCTATCCGGACCCGTTTTACTGCCTACGCGGAGCCCCACCGGGCCTTCACAACTGGACTGCCGACGTTATCTACCCGAAGGAGATCCGGCTGGCTCCTCCGTCGCGACGTTACCTGAATGCCCATCTGCGGCCTGCTAACCGTTAGCTGTCTTACCGGCTGCTCTCAGAATAGACAATCGGACAATTTATTTATTTTTATTATTATTATGTTTCTTCTTGGGCCTCTATAACTATATCTATTGTTTTTATTTTTTTGTTGTTGTGTGATTTGGACTAATCCCCTCTACAACACGGAACTCCACTAATCTACTGACGGAACGCAAGAGGTGGCTAACAACAGACCTCCATCCTATGCTAGCTTGCTACCGATGTCCTGGCTAGCTGTCTAAATCGCCGTGACCCCCAAACCAACCTCTCCACTCCCTGGACCCTTTTGATCACTCGACTAAGGATGCCTCTCCTTAATGTCAATATGTCTTGTCCATTGCTGTTCTGGTTAGTGTTTATTGGCTTATTTCACTGTAGAGCCTCTAGTCCTGCTCACTATACCTTATCCAACTTATTAGTTCCACCACCCACACATGCAATGACATCTCCTGGTTTCAATGATGTTTCTAGAGACAATATATCTCTCTTCATCACTCAATACCTAGGTTTACCTCCACTGTATTCACATCCTACCATACCTTTGTCTGTACATTATACCTTGATGCTTTTTATCGCCCCCAGAAACCTCCTTTTACTCTCTGTTCCAGACGTTCTAGACGACCAATTCTTATTGCTTTTAGCCGTACCCTTATTCTTCTCCTCCTATGTTCCTCTGGCGATGTAGAGGTGAATCCAGGCCCTGCAGTGCCTAGCTCCACTCCTATTCCCCAGGCGCTCTCTTTTGATGACTTCTGTAACCGTAATAGCCTTGGTTTCATGCATGTTAACATTAGAAGCCTCCTCCCTAAGTTTGTTCTTTTCACTGCTTTAGCACACTCTGCCAACCCGGATGTTCTAGCTGTGTCTGAATCCTGGCTTAGGAAGACCACCAAAAATTCAGAAATTTTAATTCCAAACTACAACATTTTCAGACAAGATAGAACTGCCAAAGGGGGCGGTGTTGCAATCTACTGCAAAGATAGCCTGCAGAGTTCTGTCCTACTATCCAGGTCTGTACCCAAACAATTTGAACTTCTACTTTTAAAAATCCACCTTTCTAAAAACAAGTCTCTCACCGTTGCCGCCTGCTATAGTCCACCCTCTGCCCCCAGCTGTGCTCTGGACACCATATGTGAACTGATTGCCCCCCATCTATCTTCAGAGCTCGTGCTGCTAGGCGACCTAAACTGGAACATGCTTAACACCCCAGCCATCCTACAATCTAAACTTGATGCCCTCAATCTCACACAAATTATCAATGAACCTACCAGGTACCCCCAAAGCCTTAAACACGGGCACCCTCATAGATATCATCCTAACCAACTTCCCCTCTAAATACACCTCTGCTGTCTTCAACCAAGATCTCAGCGATCACTGCCTCATTGCCTGCATCCGTAATGGGTCAGCGGTCAAACGACCTCCACTCATCACTGTAAAACGCTCCCTGAAACACTTCAGCGAGCAGGCCTTTCTAATCGACCTGGCCGGGGTGTCCTGGAAGGATATTGATCTCATCCCGTCAGTAGAGGATGCCTGGATATTTTTTAAAAATGCCTTCCTAACAATCTTAAATAAACATGCCCCATTCAAGAAAATTAGAACCAGGAACAGATATAGCCCTTGGTTCTCCCCAGACCTGACTGCCCTTAACCAACACAAAAACATCCTATGGCGTTCTGCATTAGCATCGAACAGCCCCCGTGATATGCAGCTGTTCAGGGTAGCCAGAAACCGTTATACACAGGCAGTTAGAAAAGCCAAGGCTAGCTTTTTCAAGCAGAAATTTGCTTCCTGCAACACTAACTCTAAAAAGTTCTGGGACACTGTAAAGTCCATGGAGAATAAGAACACCTCCTCCCAGCTGCCCACTGCACTGAAGATAGGAAACACTGTCACCACTGATAAATCCACCATAATTGAGAATTTCAATAAGCATTTTTCTACGGCTGGCCATGCTTTCCACCTGGCAACTCCTACCCCGGTCAACAGCACTGCACCCCCAACAGCAACTCGCCCAAGCCTTCCCCATTTCTCCTTCTCCCAAATCCATTCAGCTGAAGTTCTGAAAGAGCTGAAAAATCTGGACCCCTACAAATCAGCCGGGCTAGACAATCTGGACCCTTTCTTTCTAAAATTATCTGCCGAAATTGTTGCCACCCCTATTACTAGCCTGTTCAACCTCTCTTTCGTGTCATCTGAGATTCCCAAAGATTGGAAAGCAGCTGCGGTCATCCCCCTCTTCAAAGGGGGACACTCTTGACCCAAACTGTTACAGACCTATATCTATCCTACCATGCCTTTCTAAGGTCTTCGAAAGCCAAGTCAACAAACAGATTACCGACCATTTCGAATCTCACCATACCTTCTCTGCTATGAAATCTGGTTTCAGAGCTGGTCATGGGTGCACCTCAGCCACGCTCAAGGTCCTAAACGATATCTTAACCGCCATCGATAAGAAACATTACTGTGCAGCCGTATTCATTGATCTGGCCAAGGCTTTCGACTCTGTCAACCACCGCATCCTCATCGGCAGACTCGACAGCCTTGGTTTCTCAAATGATTGCCTCGCCTGGTTCACCAACTACTTCTCTGATAGAGTTCAGTGTGTCAAATCGGAGGGTCTGCTGTCCGGACCTCTGGCAGTCTCTATGGGGGTGCCACAGGGTTCAATTCTTGGACCGACTCTCTTCTCTGTATACATCAATGAGGTCGCTCTTGCTGCTGGTGAGTCTCTGATCCACCTCTACGCAGACGACACCATTCTGTATACTTCCGGCCCTTCTTTGGACACTGTGTTAACAACCCTCCAGGCAAGCTTCAATGCCATACAACTCTCCTTCCGTGGCCTCCAATTGCTCTTAAATACAAGTAAAACTAAATGCATGCTCTTCAACCGATCGCTACCTGCACCTACCCGCATGTCCAACATCACTACTCTGGACGGCTCTGACTTAGAATACGTGGACAACTACAAATACTTAGGTGTCTGGTTAGACTGTAAACTCTCCTTCCAGACCCATATCAAACATCTCCAATCCAAAGATTGGCTTCCTATTTCGCAACAAAGCATCCTTCACTCATGCTGCCAAACATACCCTTGTAAAATTGACCATCCTACCAATCCTCGACTTTGGCGATGTCATTTACAAAATAGCCTCCAATACCCTACTCAACAAATTGGATGCAGTCTATCACAGTGCAATCCGTTTTGTCACCAAAGCCCCATATACTACCCACCATTGTGACCTGTACGCTCTCGTTGGCTGGCCCTCGCTTCATACTCGTCGCCAAACCCACTGGCTCCATGTCATCTACAAGACCCTGCTAGGTAAAGTCCCCCCTTATCTCAGCTCGCTGGTCACCATAGCATCTCCCACCTGTAGCACACGCTCCAGCAGGTATATCTCTCTAGTCACCCCCAAAACCAATTCTTTCTTTGGCCGCCTCTCCTTCCAGTTCTCCGCTGCCAATGACTGGAACGAACTACAAAAATCTCTTAAATTGGAAACACTTATCTCCCTCACTAGCTTTAAGCACCAACTGTCAGAGCATCTTACAGATTACTGCACCTGTACATAGCCCACCTATAATTTAGCCCAAACAACTACCTCTTTCCCAACTGTATTTAATTTATTTATTTATTTTGCTCCTTTGCACCCCATTATTTTTATTTCTACTTTGCACATTCTTCCATTGCAAAACTACCATTCCAGTGTTTTACTTGCTATATTGTATTTACTTTGCCACCATTGCCTTTTTTGCCTTTACCTCCCTTCTCACCTAATTTGCTCACATTGTATATAGACTTGTTTTTTTTTTACTGTATTATTGACTGTATGTTTGTTTTACTCCATGTGTAACTCTGTGTCGTTGTATGTGTCGAACTGCTTTGCTTTATCTTGGCCAGGTCGCAATTGTAAATGAGAACTTGTTCTCAACTTGCTTACCTGGTTAAATAAAGGTAAAATAAATAAAAATAAAAATGTTGGAACATTGCTGCCATAACAGCCTCCACTCTTCTGGGAAGGCTTTCCACTAGATGTTGGAACATTGCTGCTATAACAGCCTCCACTCTTCTGGGAAGGCTTTCCACTAGATGTTGGAACATTGCTGCTATAACAGCCTCCACTCTTCTGGGAAGGCTGTCCACTAGATGTAGGAACATTGCTGCTATAACAGCCTCCACTCTTCTGGGAAGGCTGTCCACTAGATGTTGGAACATTGCTGCCATAACAGCCTCCACTCTTCTGGGAAGGCTTTCCACTAGATGTTGGAACATTGCTGCTATAACAGCCTCCACTCTTCTGGGAAGGCTTTCCACTAGATGTTGGAACATTGCTGCTATAACAGCCTCCACTCTTCTGGGAAGGCTTTCCACTAGATGTAGGAACATTGCTGCTATAACAGCCTCCACTCTTCTGGGAAGGCTTTCCACTAGATGTAGGAACATTGCTGCTATAACAGCCTCCACTCTTCTGGGAAGGCTTTCCACTAGATGTAGGAACATTGCTGCTATAACAGCCTCCACTCTTCTGGGAAGGCTTTCCACTAGATGTAGGAACATTGCTGCTATAACAGCCTCCACTCTTTTGGGAAGGCTTTCCACTAGATGTAGGAACATTGCTGATATAACAGCCTCCACTCTTCTGGGAAGGCTTTCCACTAGATGTAGGAACATTGCTGCTATAACAGCCTCCACTCTTTTGGGAAGGCTTTCCACTAGATGTAGGAACATTGCTGCTATAACAGCCTCCACTCTTTTGGGAAGGCTTTCCACTAGATGTAGGAACATTGCTGCTATAACAGCCTCCACTCTTCTGGGAAGGCTTTCTACTAGATGTAGGAACATTGCTGCCATAACATCCTCCACTCGTGTGTCTCTGTAGTAATACTAGTGTCTCTGTAGTAATACTTGTGTCTCTCTGTAGTAATACTCGTGTCTCTCTGTAGTAATACTTGTCTTGGTCTCTTCTCTCTAGTGTCTCTGTAGTAATACTAGTGTCTCTCTGTAGTAATACTTGTCTCCTCTCTGTAGTAATACTAGTGTGTCTCTGTAGTAATACTAGTGTGTCTCTGTAGTAATACTAGTGTCTCTCTGTAGTAATACTCTGTCTCCTCTCTCTAGTTTCTCTGCGGTGGATGAAGTTGCCTCCAGTGAGAACAGGTGGTCGGGAACACGCCAGGGATGTCCCCTACATGCGTTACGGTCACACAGCCGTACTGCTGGACGATACCATCTACATCTGGGGGGGTCGTAACGACACGGAGGGGGCCTGCAATGTCCTCTATGCCTTCCACGTCAGTAAGTACACCTGATGGTTTGTGTTGTATGTCGGCTTGATTTGGAAGTGGAGATAAAGCAGACCAAGCTCTAACACCTGCCTGGCTAGCTAATGTGGGTTAGATGTTTCCACTTGGTGTATCCACAGCTGCAGCCTCTAGAACAGTATCTCCTGGATAACATGCCTGTTTGGTCCCCAGACAACCACCGGTGGTTCACCCCTAAGATATCTGGGACGGTTCCGGGAGCGAGAGACGGCCACTCAGCTTGCATCCTGGGGAAGGCCATGTACATCTTTGGAGGGTATGAGCAGCTGGTAAGAATTCTTGACCTCTAACCCTGACCCGTGTGTCCTGGGGAAGCTCCTCTGTTTGTTTCGGTGTTACCATGACATTCCCCTGTTCTCTTCTGTCTTCCAGGCTGACTGCTTCTCTAATGACATTCACAAGCTGGACACTACCACCATGGCCTGGTCACTAGTCAACGCAAGGGTGAGTTACCCAACCCTAACCTCTGACCATTTCACTTCCTGGGGGTTGGCGTTACCAGTCCAGTTGAGACCATTTCACTTCCTGGGGGTTGGCGTTACCAGTCCAGTTGAGACCATTTCACTTCCTGGGGGTTGGCGTTACTAGTCCAGTTGAGATCATTTCACTTCCTGGGGGTTGGCGTTACCAGTCCAGTTTGAGACCATTTCACTTCCTGGGGGTTGGCGTTACTAGTCCAGTTGAGACCATTTCACTTCCTGGGGGTTGGCGTTACCAGTCCAGTTTGAGACCATTTCACTTCCTGGGGGTTGGCGTTACCAGTCCATTTTTATTGAGTGGACATAACAGAAAGGCCCTTAAACATCCTCTGGTAATCAGCCAAGAACTAAAAGGGAGATAATTTTACACTACATTATACTGTTACCCTGCCCATACCTTGCCTGCTGAAAACGATATCACTACAGGGTGAAAACTGTAAAGTTTTATGTAGTGATAGGGGAAAATTCGGGAGGGAACATATTGCTGTTATTTTGGACAATATTATACTGAACAAAATGATATATGCAACATGTACAGTATAGCTGCCGCTTTCAAGGAGCTTATAAGAAATCCCGCTATGCCCTCAAATAAAAACATCAAACAGACAAAGCATCAATACAGGATTAAGATTCAATCATACTACACCGGCTCCGACGCTCGTCGGATGTGACAGAGGTTGCAAACTATTACGGACTACAAAGGGAAGCACAGCCGCGAACTGCCCAGTGACACGAGCCTACCATACGAGCTAAATAACTTCTATTCTTGCTTCGAGGCAAATAACACTGAAGCATGCATGAGAGTACCTGCTGTTCTGGAAGACTGTGTGATCACGCTCTCCGTAGCCAATGTAAGTAAGACCTTTTAAACAGGTCAACATGCACAATGTCGCAGGGACAGACGGATTACCAGGTGTACCGCGAACATGCGCTAATATTCACTATTACTTCAATAGTCCCTCACACACCACTACCAGAGGTTCATCTTTGTGTTGTACATGTCATCAAACACTTTATGCGGGAATGTTTAACTTCTTGACGCTACCCGTTAGCGGGATAATTGTCATCAACAACCGCTAAATTGCAGAGCGCCACATTCAAATAATATTACAAAAAATATTTATATTCATGAAATCACAAGTGCAATATAGGAAAACACAGTTTAGCTTGATGTTAATCCACCTGTCGTGTCAGATTTTGAAAATATGCTTTACAGCGAAAGCGATCCAAGCGTTTGTAAGTTTATCGATCACTAGACAAAACATTATGAACACCTAGCATCAAAGTAGCTTGGTCACGAAAATCAGAAAAGCAATAAAAATGAATCGCCTACCTTTGATGATCTTCGGATGTTTTCACTCAGGAGATTCCCAGTTACACAATAAATGTTCCTTTTGTTCTATAAAGATTATTTTTATATCCAAAATACCTCAGTTCGTTTGGCGCGTTATGTTCAGAAATCCACAGGCTCGAGCGGTCACGACAACGCAGACGAAAATTCCAAATAATATCCATAATGTCCACAGAAACATGTCAAACGTTTTTATAATCAATCCTCAGGTTGTTTTTAAAATATATAATCGATAATATAATCAACCGCAACTGTCTTTTTCAGTAGGAGAGGGAGAGACGATTGCAGCCCAAGCTCTGTTGCGCAAACAAAACTCTACGAACACCTGACACAATGTTATCTTTCTTGCTCATTTTTGAAAATAAAATGCTGAAACTATGTCTAAAGACTGTTGACACCTTGAGGAAGCTGTAGGAAACGGAATCTGGTTGAAATCTCTTTAAATGGAGCGAAGGCAGGCTATGGAACATGGAGCTTTCAAAATAGAAGGCACTTCCTGGTTTGATTTTCCTCATGTTTTCGCCTGCATTATCAGTTCTGTTATACTCACAGACAATATTTTGACAGTTTTGGAAACTTTAGAGTGTTTTCTATCCTAATCTGCCAATTATATGCATATTCTAATTTCTGGGCCTGAGAAATGGGCAGTTTCAAATGGGTATGTTTTTTTTGTTCCCAAAACGAAGATCCTGCCCCCTACACTCAAGAAGTTAAGGAAAATAACCTTTAGGAAAAGCACCACCTCTCTGTGAAAGCTTCCCATGTCTGGAATACACTGCCATCAGACACACATAACTGCACCACCTATCACACTTTCACAAAATGCATGAAGACATGGCTAAAGGTCAATCAGATTTGTGAACATGGTCCCTAGCTGTGTGTTGACGCTTTCCATGTTGTCTGTTATCTGTAGCTTGTGAGGTGTGGAAACACTCTGTTGCTTTTATGGACTTTGTTTTGTTGCTTTTTGTTCTATGTTGCTCTGTCTGTATGCTACGTCTTGCTTGTCCTATGTTGCTCTGTCTGTATGCTATGTCTTGCTTGTCCTATGTTGCTCTGTCTGTATGCTATGTCTTGCTTGTCCTATGTTGCTCTGTCTGTATGCTATGTCTTGTCCTATGTTGCTCTGTCTGTATGCTACGTCTTGCTTGTCCTATGTTGTTCTGTCTGTATGCTATGTCTTGTCCTATGTTGTTCTGTCTGTATGCTATGTCTTGTCCTATGTTGCTCTGTCTGTATGCTACGTCTTGCTTGTCCTATGTTGCTCTGTCTGTATGCTATGTCTTGTCCTATGTTGTTCTGTCTGTATGCTATGTCTTGTCCTATGTTGCTCTGTCTTGTCCTATGTTGCTCTGTCTGTATGCTACGTCTTGCTTGTCCTATGTTGTTCTGTCTGTATGCTATGTCTTGTCCTATGTTGCTCTGTCTGTATGCTATGTCTTGTCCTATGTTGCTCTGTCTGTATGCTATGTCTTGTTCTATGTTGCTCTGTCTGTATGCTATGTCTTGTCCTATGTTGCTCTGTCTGTATGCTATGTTTTGTCCTATGTTGCTCTCTCTGTATGCTATGTCTTGCTTGTCCTATGTTGCTCTGTCTGTATGCTACGTCTTGCTTGTCCTATGTTGCTCTGTCTGTATGCTACGTCTTGCTTGTCCTATGTTGCTCTGTCTGTATGCTATGTCTTGCTTGTCCTATGTTGCTCTGTCTGTATGCTTGGTCTTGCTTGTCCTATGTTGCTCTGTCTGTATGCTACGTCTTGCTTGTCCTATGTTGCTCTGTCTGTATGCTACGTCTTGCTTGTTCTATGTAGCTCTGTCTGTATGCTATGTCTTGTTTTATGTTGCTCTGTCTGCAGTTGAAAATCTTGCTTGTCCTATGTTGCTCTGTCTGTATGTCTATGTCTTGTCCTATGTTGCTCATTCTGTATGCTATGTCTTGTTCTATGAACAGGTAGTTGTCTGTATGCTATGTCTTGTCCTAGTTGCTCTGTTTGTTGCTATGTCTTGCTTGTCCAGGTAGTTTGTTGTATTTTATGCTATGTCTTGTCCTATGTTGCTTTTAATCTGTATGAACTAGTCTTGCTTGTCCTATTTTAATGTGTCTGTATGAACTAGTTTGCTTGTCCTATTTTGCTCTGTCTGTATGCTATGTCTTGCTTGTCCTATGTTGCTCTGTCTGTATGCTAGTCTTGTTGTCCTATTTTGCTGTGTCTGTATGAACAGGTAGTTTGTCCTATTTTGCTCTGTCTGTATGCTACAGGTAGCTTGTTGTATTTTAATCTGTCTGTATGCTAGTTTGCTTGTCCTATTTTAATGTGTCTGTATGCAGGTAGTTTGTCCTATGTTGCTGTGTCTATGAACAGGTAGTTTGCTTGTTCTATGTTGCTCACTGCTCATTAATTTGTCTATATTTTAATTGTTTTTAATAACCTGCCCAGGGAGTTTGTTGTAATTATTCGGCTGGTTAAAACAGGTACTTTGTTGAAACATTTTAATGTGTCTATGTCCCTAGTTTGTTGTAAACTAAACTCACTCACAACCAAAGGTCATTCTGACATGTATTTTAATGTGTATATGAACAGGTAGTTTGTTGTATTTTAATGTGTATATGAACAGGTAGTTTGTTGTATTTTAATGTGTCTATGAACAGGTAGTTTGTTGTATTTTAATGTGTATATGAACAGGTAGTTTGTTGTATTTTAATGTGTCTATGAACAGGTAGTTTGTTGTATTTTAATGTGTATATGAACAGGTAGTTTGTTGTATTTTAATGTGTCTATGAACAGGTAGTTTGTTGTATTTTAATGTGTATATGAACAGGTAGTTTGTTGTATTTTAATGTGTATATGAACAGGTAGTTGCATTAGTTTGTTGTATTTGTATGTGTCTATGAGTGTCGGGTCTTTGACACCATTAAAGTGAAGACTGTTATTTTATCAAATCAATTCCCCAGTTATTATTACGTGATGAAACTAATCATGTAAATGTAATTAACTAGGAAGTCGGGGCACCAAGGAACATCTTCAGATTACCAAGTTATACCTTTTAATATCTGATCAATTAGTCTTCTGATTAATGAATTATTCTTTAATTCAGTTCCACAAATCGTTAGTCTCATTCCAAATGTCGTAAATTGTTGGTTATCTGCACGAACCCAGCCTTTACTATGAATCATCCATACACCAATTGTCTTAATCATTTATTTACTAACTAACTAAATAATCACAGAAATGCATAAACAAACACAGTAGATATGGTTACAAGGAAATGATAGGGAGGTTCCCTAGTGGGCTAAGCTGATATGACGGCTTGGTGGACAGAGGGAAGTGGGTGTGGACTGAAAACAGGCGGGAAGAACAGAGGGCTCACTACACACAGTTGATAATTATATTAATTGAGATGTTAATCCTTTGCACATGAACGCTCACTAATTCGAAATAATTGCAATCAACATATATTTACGCCCATTGTGTCGTCGTGATCTCCTTTGGAATCATCCGTTTTTCTGTTGGAAAGTTCATCCCAGCATCTTTCTCTCTTTCCTGAAGTCTTTTACGGTTAGAATGGGTACTTCAGAGTACCATTCAGGAATTTTCTCATAGAATAGATATTTCGGCGGTTGTCGGTCTTCGCATCCCAGGTTGACAATTTCTAGCTGCAGACTAGTAATTAGTATCTAAGATTTCTCTTATTATGTCGGGATCGATAGTCTCAGAGTTGAACCGTTTCCCGCCGTGTAGCCAATGCTCCACCTAACATCACCTTACATCATTTCACAAATCGTTTCATCTCTACTCATTCATTTTATACAATAATTAGATGCAAACCTCATAACGGAGGCACCTGTTTTAACAGAGTTAAATGGTAACAAACATGAAACAAAACTGACCGGGTCGTAAATGGCTTCTCCACTGACCGGTTTAATACATTGATATTGTTCAGATCTCAAGTTCCTTTGTTCTACTATGAAACTCTCTCTCTCTCTACCGAATGAAGGAGAGAGTCTCCTCCAGAAATTTACGACCTGAGATAACAGAACCTGAGTGTAGGAGGGAAAGAGGGGGAAGCCACTAGCTATACCCAAAGAGGGCCACGACAGTAGTTTAGTGTGTTTATTGCATTGTGGTGCAATACAGGACTCATCTGGAAAGATACCTTGGTCTCAGCATTGACTCCCTGTCAAAATTACTTATGTAAATGAGTTTTCTTTATTTCAATTTCAATAAATGTATAAAAAAAAGAAAAAAAAATGATTCTAAAAACATGTTTACTTTGTCATTATGGGGTATTGTGTGTAGATGGGTGAAACAGAAACTATTATTTAATCCATGATGAATTCAGGCTGTAACAACAAAATGTGGAATAAGTGAAATTAATACTTTCTGAAGGCACTGTATACCACAGGTAAATCACATTCTGCATGGGGCCTTGAACAGGATTATAGACTGAATGTTATGGCATTAGATATGTTGAAGGAGATTCTCTCCTCTATTCTAGTATAATCCTGCTTGTTGGAGGGACTTCTTCTCTGTCACCATCACCACTAACTCTCCTCCCCTCTCCGCCCTTCTCCTCTCCCCTGTCCGCCCCTCTTCCCTCTCTCCTCCCCTCTCCGCCCTTCTCCTCTCCCCTGTCCGCACCTCTTCCCTCTTCCCGCTCTTCTCTCTCCCCTCTCTGCCCTTCTCCTCTCCCCTCTCCACCCTTCTCTCTCTCCTCTCTGCCCCCTTCCCTCTCCCCCTCTCTCCTCTTCTCTCTCTCCTCTCATCTCCTCTATCCCTTCTCTCTTCCCCCTCTTCTCTCTCTCCTCTCTTCTCCTCTATCCCCCTTCCCCTCTCTCTCTTTGCCCCCTCCTTCTCTCTCTCCCCTCTCTTCTCCTCTATCCCCTCCACTCTCTCTCTTCCCCCTCTTCTCCTCTATCCCCCTCCCCTCTCTCTCTTCTCTCCTCTTCTCCTCTATCCCCCTCCCCTCTCTCTCTTCTCTCCTCTATCCCCCTCCCTCTCTCTCTTCTCTCCTCTTCTCCTCTATCCCCCTCCCCTCTCTCACTTCCCCTCTATCCCCCTCCCTCTCTCTTCCCCTCTATCCCCCCTCCCCTCTCTCTCGTCCCCTCTCCTCTCTCCTCTCCAGGGTACTCCAGCTCGTTGGAGGGACTTCCACTCTGCCACCATCATTGGCACTAAGATGTTTGTGTTTGGAGGCAGAGCAGATCGCTTCGGTCCGTTCCACTCTAGTAATGAGATCTACTGCAACAAGATAAAGGTGTTTGATACGGAGACCAACAGCTGGCTGAACACTGCTACTGCTCAGCTCCCACCAGAGGGACGACGTAGCCACTCAGCCTGTAAGAGACACAGACAGACACACAGACAGACAGACGTTGCATTTTTCAACCTTTTAACTGTTATTATAGCATTTTGGCAGAGTTGAACTCTAAAGCACTTTCAGTAATGAACAGTGGCAATTAAAAGGCTCTAAAGTCAATGCATTCATCATAAGTTCAACAGAGAAGACTTTAAAGTCAATGCATTTATTATTGATTGCAGTTCTCTCCTCCATGACCTTTCAGTCTCGCTGTCACATGGGGTGTGTTTATGTGTCTTTAGGGCCCCACTGTTCCTGTTGGGGTGTCTTTAGGGCCCCACTGTTCCTGTTGGGGTGTCTTTAGGGCCCCACTGTTCCTGTTGGGGTGTCTTTAGGGCCCCACTGTTCCTGTTGGGGTGTCTTTAGGGCCCCACTGTTCCTGTTGGGGTGTCTTTAGGGCCCCACTGTTCCTGTTGGGGTGTGTTTGTGTCTTTAGGGCCCCACTGTTCCTGTTGGGGTGTGTTTGTGTCTTTAGGGCCCCACTGTTCCTGTTGGGGTGTCTTTAGGGCCCCACTACTCCTGTTGGGGTGTCTTTAGGGCCCCACTGTTCCTGTTGGGGTGTCTTTAGGGCCCCACTGTTCCTGTTGGGGTGTCTTTAGGGCCCCACTGTTCCTGTTGGGGTGTCTTTAGGGCCCCACTGTTCCTGTTGGGGTGTCTTTAGGGCCCCACGGCTCCTGTTGGGGTGTCTTTAGGGCCCCACGGCTCCTGTTGGGGTGTCTTTAGGGCCCCACGGCTCCTGTTGGGGTGTCTTTAGGGCCCCACGGCTCCTGTTGGGGTGTCTTTAGACATTTACATTACATTTAAGTCATTTAGCAGACGCTCTTATCCAGAGCCACTTACAAATTGGTGCTTTCACCTTATGACATCCAGTGGAACAGCCACTTTACAATAGTGCATCTAGGTCTTTTAAGGGGGAGGGAGGGGGAGAAGGATTACTTTATCCTATCCTAGGTATTCCTTAAAGAGGTGGGGTTTCAGGTGTCTCCGGAAGGTGGTGATTGACTCCGCTGTCCTGGCGTCGTGAGGGAGTTTGTTCCACCATTGGGGGGCCAGAGCAGCGAACAGTTTTGACTGGGCTGAGCGGGAACTGTACTTCCTCAGTGGTAGGGAGGCGAGCAGGCCAGAGGTGGATGAACGCAGTGCCCTTGTTTGGGTGTAGGGCCTGATCAGAGCCTGGAGGTACTGAGGTGCCGTTCCCCTCACAGCTCCGTAGGCAAGCACCATGGTCTTGTAGCGGATGCGAGCTTCAACTGGAAGCCAGTGGAGAGAGCGGAGGAGCGGGGTGACGTGAGAGAACTTGGGAAGGTTGAACACCAGACGGGCTGCGGCGTTCTGGATGAGTTGTAGGGGTTTAATGGCACAGGCAGGGAGCCCAGCCAACAGCGAGTTGCAGTAATCCAGACGGGAGATGACAAGTGCCTGGATTAGGACCTGCGCCGCTTCCTGTGTGAGGCAGGGTCGTACTCTGCGGATGTTGTAGAGCATGAACCTACAGGAACGGGCCACCGCCTTGATGTTATTTGAGAACGACAGGGTGTTGTCCAGGATCACGCCAAGGTTCTTAGCGCTCTGGGACGAGGACACAATGGAGTTGTCAACCGTGATGGCGAGATCATGGAACGGGCAGTCCTTCCCGGGAGGAAGAGCAGCTCCGTCTTGCCGAGGTTCAGCTTGAGGTGATGATCCGTCATCCACACTGATATGTCTGCCAGACATGCAGAGATGCGATTCGCCACCTGGTCGTCAGAAGGGGAAAGGAGAAGATTAATTGTGTGTCGTCTGCATAGCAATGATAGGAGAGACCATGTGAGGTTATGACAGAGCCAAGTGACTTGGTGTATAGCGAGAATAGGAGAGGGCCTAGAACAGAGCCCTGGGGGACACCAGTGGTGAGAGCACGTGGTGAGGAGACGGATTCTCGCCATGCCACCTGGTAGGAGCGACCTGTCAGGTAGGACGCAATCCAAGCGTGGGCCGCGCCGGAGATGCCCAACTCGGAGAGGGTGGAGAGGAGGATCTGATGGTTCACAGTATCGAAGGCAGCCGATAGGTCTAGAAGGATGAGAGGAGAGAGAGTTAGCTTTAGCAGTGCGGAGCGCCTCCGTGATACAGAGAAGAGCAGTCTCAGTTGAATGACTAGTCTTGAAACCTGACTGATTTGGATCAAGAAGGTCATTCTGAGAGAGATAGCGGGAGAGCTGGCCAAGGACGGCACGTTCAAGAGTTTTGGAGAGAAAAGAAAGAAGGGATACTGGTCTGTAGTTGTTGACATCGGAGGGATCGAGTGTAGGTTTTTTCAGAAGGGGTGCAACTCTCGCTCTCTTGAAGACAGGAGGGACGTAGCCAGCGGTCAGGGATGAGTTGATGAGCGAGGTGAGGTAAGGGAGAAGGTCACCGGAGATGGTCTGGAGAAGAGAGGAGGGGATAGGGTCAAGCGGGCAGGTTGTTGTGCGGCCGGCCGTCACAAGACGCGAGATGTCATCTGGAGAGAGAGGGGAGAAAGAGGTCAGAGCACAGGGTAGGGCAGTGTGAGCAGAACCAGCGGTGTCGTTTGACTTAGCAAACGAGGATCGGATGTCGTCGACCTTCTTTTCAAAATGGTTGACGAAGTCATCTGCAGAGAGGGAGGAGGGGGGGGGAGGGGGAGGAGGATTCAAGAGGGAGGAGAAGGTGGCAAAGAGCTTCCTAGGGTTAGAGGCAGATGCTTGGAATTTAGAGTGGTAGGAAGTGGCTTTAGCAGCAGAGACAGAGGAGGAAAATGTAGAGAGGAGGGAGTGAAAGGATGCCAGGTCCGCAGGGAGGCGAGTTTTCCTCCATTTCCGCTCGGCTGCCCGGAGCCCTGTTCTGTTTAGGGCCCCACGGCTCCTGTTGGGGTGTCTTTAGGGCCCCACGGCTCCTGTTGGGGTGTCTTTAGGGCCCCACGGCTCCTGTTGGGGTGTCTTTAGGGCCCCACTGTTCCTGTTGGGGTGTCTTTAGGGCCCCACTGTTCCTGTTGGGGTGTCTTTAGGGCCCCACTGTTCCTGTTGGGGTGTCTTTAGGGCCCCACTACTCCTGTTGGGGTGTCTTTAGGGCCCCACTGTTCCTGTTGGGGTGTCTTTAGGATCTCACTGTTCCTGTTGGGGTGTCTTTAGGGCCCCACTGCTCCTGTTGGGGTGTCTTTAGGGCCCCACTGTTCCAGTTGGGGTGTCTTTAGGATCTCACTGTTCCTGTTGGGGTGTGCTTGTGTGTTTAGGGCCCCACTGCTCCTGTTGGGGTGTCTTGAGGGCCCCACTGTTCCTGTTGGGGTGTCTTTAGGGCCCCACTGCTCCTGTTGGGGTGTCTTTAGGGCCCCACTGTTCCAGTTGGGGTGTCTTTAGGATCTCACTGTTCCTGTTGGGGTGTGCTTGTGTGTTTAGGGCCCCACTGCTCCTGTTGGGGTGTCTTGAGGGCCCCACTGTTCCTGTTGGGGTGTCTTTAGGGCCCCACTGTTCCTGTTGGGGTGTCTTTAGGGCCCCACTGTTCCTGTTGGGGTGTCTTTAGGGCCCCACTGTTCCTGTTGGGGTGTCTTTAGGGCCCCACTGTTCCTGTTGGGGTGTCTTTAGGGCCCCACTGTTCCTGTTGGGGTGTCTTTAGGGCCCCACTGTTCCTGTTGGGGTGTCTTTAG
The DNA here is from genome assembly GCF_034236695.1 of Oncorhynchus nerka. Classification (NCBI taxonomy): domain Eukaryota; kingdom Metazoa; phylum Chordata; class Actinopteri; order Salmoniformes; family Salmonidae; genus Oncorhynchus; species Oncorhynchus nerka. The sequence goes on along the minus strand of NC_088418.1, from coordinate 366,054 downwards.
GGCCCCACTGTTCCTGTTGGGGTGTCTTTAGGGCCCCACTGTTCCTGTTGGGGTGTCTTTAGGGCCCCACTGTTCCTGTTGGGGTGTCTTTAGGGCCCCACGGCTCCTGTTGGGGTGTCTTTAGGGCCCCACGGCTCCTGTTGGGGTGCCTTTAGGGCCCCACGGCTCCTGTTGGGGTGCCTTTAGGGCCCCACGGCTCCTGTTGGGGTGTCTTTAGGGCCCCACGGCTCCTGTTGGGGTGTCTTTAGGGCCCCACGGCTCCTGTTGGGGTGTCTTTAGGGCCCCACGGCTCCTGTTGGGGTGTCTTTAGGGCCCCACGGCTCCTGTTGGGGTGTCTTTAGGGCCCCACTGTTCCTGTTGGGGTGTCTTTAGGGCCCCACTGTTCCTGTTGGGGTGTCTTTAGGGCCCCACTACTCCTGTTGGGGTGTCTTTAGGGCCCCAATGTTCCTGTTGGGGTGTCTTGAGGGCCCCACTGTTCCTGTTGGGGTGTCTTGAGGGCCCCACTGTTCCTGTTGGGGTGTCTTTAGGGCCCCACTGTTCCAGTTGGGGTGTCTTTAGGGCCCCACTGTTCCTGTTGGGGTGTCTTTAGGGCCCCACTGTTCCTGTTGGGGTGTCTTTAGGGCCCCACTGCTCCTGTTGGGGTGTCTTTAGGGCCCCACTGCTCCTGTTGGGGTGTCTTTAGGGCCCCACTGCTCCTGTTGGGGTGTCTTTAGGGCCCCACTGTTCCAGTTGGGGTGTCTTTAGGGCCCCACTGTTCCTGTTGGGGTGTCTTTAGGGCCCCACTGTTCCTGTTGGGGTGTCTTTAGGGCCCCACTGTTCCAGTTGGGGTGTCTTTAGGGCCCCACTGTTCCAGTTGGGGTGTGTTTGTGTCTTTAGGGCCCCACTGTTCCTGTTGGGGTGTCTTTAGGGCCCCACTGTTCCTGTTGGGGTGTGTTTGTGTTTTTAGGGCCCCACGGCTCCTGTAGGGGTGTCTTTAGGGCCCCACTGTTCCTGTTGGGGTGCCTTTAGGGCCCCACGGCTCCTGTTGGGGTGTCTTTAGGGCCCCACGGCTCCTGTTGGGGTGTCTTTAGGGCCCCACGGCTCCTGTTGGGGTGTCTTTAGGGCCCCACTGTTCCTGTTGGGGTGTCTTTAGGGCCCCACTGTTCCTGTTGGGGTGTCTTTAGGGCCCCACTACTCCTGTTGGGGTGTCTTTAGGGCCCCAATGTTCCTGTTGGGGTGTCTTGAGGGCCCCACTGTTCCTGTTGGGGTGTCTTGAGGGCCCCACTGTTCCTGTTGGGGTGTCTTTAGGGCCCCACTGTTCCAGTTGGGGTGTCTTTAGGGCCCCACTGTTCCTGTTGGGGTGTCTTTAGGGCCCCACTGTTCCTGTTGGGGTGTCTTTAGGGCCCCACTGCTCCTGTGTCTTTAGGGCCCCACTGCTCCTGTTGGGGTGTCTTTAGGGCCCCACTGTTCCAGTTGGGGTGTCTTTAGGGCCCCACTGTTCCAGTTGGGGTGTCTTTAGGGCCCCACTGTTCCTGTTGGGGTGTCTTTAGGGCCCCACTGTTCCTGTTGGGGTGTCTTTAGGGCCCCACTGTTCCAGTTGGGGTGTCTTTAGGGCCCCACTGTTCCAGTTGGGGTGTCTTTAGGGCCCCACTGTTCCAGTTGGGGTGTCTTTAGGGCCCCACTGTTCCTGTTGGGGTGTCTTTAGGGCCCCACTGTTCCTGTTGGGGTGTCTTTAGGGCCCCACTGTTCCTGTTGGGGTGTGTTTGTGTTTTTAGGGCCCCACGGCTCCTGTAGGGGTGTCTTTAGGGCCCCACTGTTCCTGTTGGGGTGTCTTTAGGGCCCCACTATTCCTGTTGAGGTGTGTTTGTGTCTTTAGGGTGGCTGGCTGTGTGACCTTGATACTTGTCATATGAAGGAATATGTTTTTTAAACAGAAATACTTTCCCCCTATATGTTCATGTTATATTCATTTTCCTGTTTCCTTATCCTCCAGTTTCCTACAACGGGGAGCTGTATATATTTGGGGGCTATAACGCTCGTCTGGACCGACACTTCAATGACCTCTGGAAGTTCAACCCAGGTGATCAACCGTTCTAAGAACATACAATTCTCCATCCATTCTACGCTCTGAGGTTTGGTAGGATACGTACGAGCTAGTGTTGTGTTGGTAGGACAGGCAGGGAGCTAGTGTTGTGTTGGTAGGACAGGCAGGGAGCTAGTGTTGGGTTGGTAGGACAGGCAGGGAGCTAGTGTTGTGTTGGTAGGACAGGCAGGGAGCTAGTGTTGGGTTGGTAGGACAGTCGTGGGTTGGTAGGACAGGCAGGGAGCTAGTGTTGGGTTGGTAGGACAGGCAGGGAGCTAGTATTGGGTTGGTAGGATAGGCAGGGAGCTAGTGTTGGGTTGGTAGGACAGGCAGGGAGCTAGTGTTGGGTTGGTAGGACAGTCATGTGGGTTGGTAGGACAGGCAGGGAGCTAGTGTTGGGTTGGTAGGACAGGCAGGGAGCTAGTGTTGGGTTGGTAGGACAGGCAGGGAGCTAGTGTTGGGTTGGTAGGACAGGCAGGGAGCTAGTGTTGGGTTGATAGGACAGGCAGGGAGCTAGTGTTGGGTTGGTAGGACAGGCAGGGAGCTAGTGTTGGGTTGGTAGGACAGGCAGGGAGCTAGTGTTGGGTTGGTAGGACAGTCAGGGAGCTAATGTTTGGTTGGTAGGACAGGCAGGGAGCTAATGTTTGGTTGGTAGGACAGGCAGGGAGCTAGTGTTGGGTTGGTAGGACAGGCAGGGAGCTAGTGTTGGGTTGGTAGGACAGGCAGGGAGCTAGTGTTGGGTTGGTAGGACAGTCATGTGGGTTGGTAGGATAGGCAGGGAGCTAGTGTTGGGTTGGTAGGACAGGCAGGGAGCTAGTGTTGGGTTGGTAGGACAGTCAGGGAGCTAATGTTTGGTTGGTAGGACAGGCAGGGAGCTAATGTTTGGTTGGTAGGACAGGCAGGGAGCTAGTGTTGGGTTGGTAGGACAGGCAGGGAGCTAGTGTTGGGTTGGTAGGACAGGCAGGGAGCTAGTGTTGGGTTGGTAGGACAGGCAGGGAGCTAGTGTTGGGTTGGTAGGACAGGCAGGGAGCTAGTGTTGGGTTGGTAGGACAGGCAGGGAGCTAGTGTTGGGTTGGTAGGACAGTCATATGTGTTGGTAGGACAGGCAGGGAGCTAGTGTTGGGTTGGTAGGACAGGGAGCTAGTGTTGGGTTGGTAGGACAGACAGGGAGCTAGTGTTGGGTTGGTAGGACAGGCAGGGAGCTAGTTTTGGGTTGGTAGGACAGGCAGGGAGCTAGTGTTGGGTTGGTAGGACAGGCAGGGAGCTAGTTTTGGGTTGGTAGGACAGGCAGGGAGCTAGTTTTGGGTTGGTAGGACAGTCATGTGGGTTGGTAGGATAGGCAGGGAGCTAGTGTTGGGTTGGTAGGACAGGCAGGGAGCTAGTGTTGGGTTGGTAGGACAGTCAGGGAGCTAATGTTTGGTTGGTAGGACAGGCAGGGAGCTAATGTTTGGTTGGTAGGACAGGCAGGGAGCTAGTGTTGGGTTGGTAGGACAGGCAGGGAGCTAGTGTTGGGTTGGTAGGACAGGCAGGGAGCTAGTGTTGGGTTGGTAGGACAGGCAGGGAGCTAGTGTTGGGTTGGTAGGACAGGCAGGGAGCTAGTGTTGGGTTGGTAGGACAGGCAGGGAGCTAGTGTTGGGTTGGTAGGACAGTCATATGTGTTGGTAGGACAGGCAGGGAGCTAGTGTTGGGTTGGTAGGACAGGGAGCTAGTGTTGGGTTGGTAGGACAGACAGGGAGCTAGTGTTGGGTTGGTAGGACAGGCAGGGAGCTAGTTTTGGGTTGGTAGGACAGGCAGGGAGCTAGTGTTGGGTTGGTAGGACAGGCAGGGAGCTAGTTTTGGGTTGGTAGGACAGGCAGGGAGCTAGTTTTGGGTTGGTAGGACAGTCATGTGGGTTGGTAGGATAGGCAGGGAGCTAGTGTTGGGTTGGTAGGACAGGCAGGGAGCTAGTGTTGGGTTGGTAGGACAGTCAGGGAGCTAATGTTTGGTTGGTAGGACAGGCAGGGAGCTAATGTTTGGTTGGTAGGACAGGCAGGAGCTAGTGTTGGGTTGGTAGGACAGGCAGGGAGCTAGTGTTGGGTTGGTAGGACAGGCAGGAGCTAGTGTTGGGTTGGTAGGACAGGCAGGGAGCTAGTGTTGGGTTGGTAGGACAGGCAGGGAGCTAGTGTTGGGTTGGTAGGACAGGCAGGGAGCTAGTGTTGGGTTGGTAGGACAGTCATATGTGTTGGTAGGACAGGCAGGGAGCTAGTGTTGGGTTGGTAGGACAGGGAGCTAGTGTTGGGTTGGTAGGACAGACAGGGAGCTAGTGTTGGGTTGGTAGGACAGGCAGGGAGCTAGTGTTGGGTTGTAGGACAGGCATGGATCTAGTGTTGGGTTGGTAGGACAGGCAGGGAGCTAGTGTTGTGTTGGTAGGAATGGCAGGGAGCTAGTGTTGTGTTGGTAGGACAGGCAGGGAGCTAGTGTTGGGTTGGTAGGACAGGCAGGGAGCTAGTGTTGGGTTGGTAGGACAGTCATGTGGGTTGGTAGGACAGGCAGGGAGCTAGTGTTGGTTTGGTAGGACAGGCAGGGAGCTAGTGTTGGTTTGGTAGGAATGGCAGGGAGCTAGTGTTGGGTTGGTAGGACAGACAGGGAGCTAGTGTTGGGTTGGTAGGACAGGCAGGGACTGAACATCGCGGGGTAGGGTAGGGACTGACCGTTTCGGGTCTGTGCACTGCTTTTGACCAGGGCCTGTAGTGGTCTATAGGGGATATGGTGCCATTTGGGGCACTGTGTCACTGAGCCATCTATTCCCGCTGTTCTAAATCTGTCCGCTAGATGGCAGCACAACCTCTCTGTTCAGGCCTTGATCTATGGCGCTGAAAGGCTTGAACAGCTTGTTGCCATAGCAGGTCCATGGTGATGCCTTATAAGGGATGATTGAATACTGAGCAGCCACACAGTCACTGATCTATCTGCCACACAGAGTGGAGAGAGAGAGAAAAAGAGGTTATGCTGTTTCTGATGCACAAAGTTCTATATTAATAAACTAATGTTGTCCTCCTGGCTGTAACCTCTCTCTGTCCTATCGTCCTCTTTGTCTGTTCTAAATAAAGGGACCAGATGAATGAATTGAAGAGTTCAATAGAGACTAGATCAGGTTTATGTAACATTTACTACCTGAGGTTGTCTACTTCTAAATAGAGATACAACACAGCCACCTACCTATTACCCCATACCCATTACCTATTACCACCTACCTATTACCCCATACCCATTACCTATTACCACCTACCTATTACCTGTTACCCCATACCCATTACCTATTACCACCTACCTATTACCTGTTACCCCATACCCATTACCTATTACCATTTACCTATTACCCCATACCCATTACCTATTACCACCTACCTGTTACCCCATACCCATTACCTATTACCACCTACCTATTACCCCATACCCGTTACCTATTACCACCTACCTATTACCCCATACCCATTACCTATTACCACCTACCTATTACCCCATACCTATTACCCCATACCCATTACCTATTACCACCTACCTATTACCCCATACCCGTTACCTATTACCACCTACCTATTACCCCATACCCATTACCTATTACCACCTACCTATTACCCCATACCTATTACCCCATACCCATTACCTATTACCACCTACCTATTACCTGTTACCCCATACCCATTACCTATTACCACCTACCTATTACCTATTACCACCTACCCATTACCTACTACCCCATACCCATTACCTATTACCACCTACCTATTACCTATTACCCCATACCCATTACCTATTACCACCTACCTATTACCCCATACCTATTACCACCTACCTATTACCCCATACCCATTACCTATTACCACCTACCTATTACCTGTTACCCCATACCCATTACATATTACCACCTACCCATTACCTATTACCACCTACCTATTACCCCATACCCATTACCTATTACCACATTTACATTTTACATTTAAGTCATTTAGCAGACGCTCTTATCCAGAGCGACTTACAAACCACTTACCTATTACCCATGACCTATTACCTATTACCACCTACCTATTACCTATTACCACCTACCTATTACCCATTACCTATTACCCCATACCCATTACCTATTACCACCTACCTGTTACCCCATACCCATTACCTATTACCACCTACCTATTACCCATTACCTATTACCACCTACCTATTACCCCATACCCATTACCTATTACCCCATACCCATTACCTATTACCACCTACTTGTTACCCCATACCCATTACCTATTACCACCTACCTATTACCCATTACCTATTACCACCTACCTATTACCCATTACCTATTACCACCTACCTATTACCCATTACCTATACCCATTACCTATTACCCAATGTTACCTATTACCTACCTATTACCACATATTACCACCTACCAATACCTACCTATTACCTATTACCTATTACCACCTACCTATTACCTATTACCCCATACCACCTACCTATTACCACCTACCTATTACCCATTACCTATTACCCCATACCCATTACCTATTACCACCTACCTATTACCCATTACCTATTACCCCATACCATTACCTATTACCACCTACCCATTACCCCATACCCATTACCCCCAACCCATTACCCCATACCACCTACCCATTACCTATTACCACCTACCTATTACCCCATACCCATTACCTATTACCCCATACCCATTACCTTTTACCCCATACCCATTACCTATTACCCCATACCCATTACCTATTACCACCTACCCGTTACCTATTACCCCATACCTATTACCCATTACCTGTTACCCCATACCCATTACCTATTACCACCTACCTATTACCCCATACCCATTACCTATTACCACCTACCTATTACCCCATACCCATTACATATTACCACCTACCTATTACCCCATACCCATTACCTATTACCCCATACCCGTTACCTATTACCACCTACCTATTAACCATTACCTATTACCCCACTCCCATTACCTATTACCACCTACCTATTACCCCATACCTATTACCCATTACCTATTACCACCTACCTATTACCTTTTGCCACCTACCTATTACCCATTACCTATTACCACCTACCTATTACCCCATACCCATTACCTATTACCACTTACCTATTACCCCATACCCATAACCTATTACCCATACCCATTACCTATCACCACCTACCTATTACCTTTTACCACCTACCTATTACCCATTACCTAATACCCATTACCTATTACCACCTACCTATTACCCATTACCACCTACCTATTACCCATTACCTATTACCACCTACCTATTACCTATTACCCCATACCCCCTACCTATTACCTATTACCACCTACCTATTACCCATTACCTATTACCACCTACCTATTACCCCATACCCATTACCTATTACCACCTACCTATTACCCATTACCTATTACATATTACCCATTACCTATTACATATTACCACCTACCAATACCCATTACCTATTACCCCATACCACCTACCTATTACCTATTACCACTTACCTATTACCTATTACCACCTACCTATTACCCCATACCCATTACCTATTAACACCTACCTACCCTACCCATTATTACCCCACCTACCCATTACCTATTACCCCATACCCATTACCTATTAACACCTACCTATTACAACCTACCCATGACCTATTACCACCTACCTATTACCCATTACCTATTACCCCATACCCATTACCTATTACCACCTACCTATTACAACCTACCCATGACCTATTACAACCTACCCATGACCTATTACCACCTACCTATTACCCATTACCTATTACCCCATACCCATTACCTATTACCACCTACCTATTACCTATTACCACCTACCTATTACCCCATACCCATTACCTATTACCACCTACCTATTACCTATTACCACCTACCTATTACCCATTACCCCATACCCATTACCTATTACCACCTACCCATTACCTGTTATATTACCACCTACCTATTACCCCATACCCATTACCTATTACCCCACTCCCATTACCTATTACCACCTACCTATTACCCCATACCTATTACCCATTACCACCTACCTATTACCTTTTGCCACCTACCTATTACCCATTACCTATTACCACCTACCTATTACCACCTACATATTACCTTTTGCCACCTACCTATTACCCATGACCTATTACCCCATACCCATTACCTATTACCACCTACCTATTACCCATTACCACCTACCTATTACCCCACACCCATGACCTATTACCACCTACATATTACCCCATATCCATGACCTATTACCACCTACCTATTACCCCATACCCATTACCTATTACCACCTACCTATTACCCATTACCTAATACCCATTACCCATTACCACCTACCTATTACCCATTACCACCTACCTATTACCCATTACCTATTACCCCATACCCATTACCTATTACCACCTACCTATTACCCCATACCCATTACCTACTACCATTACCTATTACCCCATACCCATGACCTATTACCCATTACCTATTACCACCTACCTATTACCCATGACCTATTACCCCATACCCATTACCTAATACCCATTACCTATTACCACCTACCTATTATCTATTACCACCTACCTATTACCCATAACCTATTACCCATACCCATTACCTATTACCACCTACCTATTACCCATTACCTAATACCCATTACATATTACCACCTACCTATTACCCATTACCACCTACCTATTACCCATTACCTATTACCCCATACCCATTACCTATTACCACCTACCTATTACCTATTACCCATAACCTATTACCCCATACCTATTACCCATTACCTACTACCCATAACCTATTACCACCTACCTATTACCCATAACCTATTACCACCTACCTATTACCCATTACCTAATACCCATAACCTATTACCACCTACCTATTACCCATAACCTATTACCACCTACCTATTACCCATTACCTAATACCCATAACCTATTACCACCTACCTATTACCCATTACCTATTACCCATAACCTATTACCACCTACCTATTACCCATTACCTAATACCCATAACCTATTACCACCTACCTATTATCTATTACCCCATACCCATTACCTATTACCACCTACCTATTACCGTGACCTTACTTTTCAACCATTTGGCAGATTTGGTCCTTATTAGGATCCCCATTTAGCAGATGGTAATTGGTCCTTATTAGGATCCCCATTTAGCAGATGGTAATTGGTCCTTATTAGGATCCCCATTTAGCAGATGGTAATTGGTCCTTATTAGGATCCCCATTTAGCAGATGGTAATTGGTCCTTATTAGGATCCCCATTTAGCAGATGGTAATTGGTCCTTATTAGGATCCCCATTTAGCAGATGGTAATTGGTCCTTATTAGGATCCCCATTTACCCCTGCAAAAGCATCAACTAATCTTCCTGGGGTCCACATGACATAATACATAGTACAGAACATTATTAGTCAAGGACTCAAATGCATTTAAAATGTCAAACATAGCCTACATATTAGTCCTCCACTCAATATCTAGGTCTAATACATAGTGCAGTGTAAATTACAATACATGATTACAGGAGCAATTAGGGTTAAGTGCCTTGCTCAAGGGCACTTATGCAGATTTTCCACTAGATATGCTCAGGATTCAAACCAGCAACCTTTTGGTTACTGGCCCAATGCGCTTAACCACTAGGCTACCAATCAATAAAAAAAAATTCTATGTTTTTGCTCTCTAAATCACACTTAGAACATCCAATTTTGTTGTTTTACTATAAGTCCACAACAATATGACCTGGCTGCCCCACTATGTAGAAATAAGTTCATGGCTTTTCTATTATTTTAAAATCATAATTTAAGGGATTTTTTTTGGTCTAGATTGCAGGAAATGGTAGTTACTGAACAGGTGTTCAAAAATCTCTTGAGTTCAAAGGGGGGCATAATATATATATATTTGTTCACCTTTATTTAACCAGGTAGGCTAGTTGAGAACAAGTTTGACACAGACAACAACACAGAGTTACACATAAACATGCCAATAACACAATAAACAAGTCAATGACACAGTAGAGAAAAGAAAGTCTATATACAGTGTGTGCAAAAGGCATGAGGAGGTAAGGCAATAAATAGGCCATAGTACAATTTATCAGATTAACACTGGAGTGATAAATGATCAGATGATCATGTGCAAGTAGAGATATTGGTGTGCAAAAGAGCAGAAAAGTACATGAAATAAAAACAGTATGGGGATGAGGCAGGTAGATTGGGTGGGCTATTTACAGATGGACTATGTACAGCTGCAGTGATCGGTTAGCTGCTCAGATAGTTGGTGAGGGAGGGTGTTGTTATCGTGACCAGTGAGCTGAGATAAGGCAGAGCTTTACCTAGCATAGACTTATAGATGACCTGGAGCCAGTTGGTCTGGTGACTAATATGTAGCGAGGGCCAGGCCACTAGAGCATACAGGTCACAGTGGTGGGTGGTATAAGGTGCTTTAGTAACAAAACATCCAGTTTGCTGAGTAGAGTGTTGGAAGCTATTTTGTAGATGACATCGCCGAAGTCGAGGATCGGTAGGATAGTCAGTTTTACTAGGGTAAGTTTGGCGGTGTGAGTGAAGAAGTCTGTTGCGGAATAGAAAGCCTATTCTAGATATGATTTTTGATTGGAGATGTTTAATATGAGTCTGGAAGGAGAGTTAACAGTCTAGCCAGACACCTAGGTATTTGTAGTTGTCCACATCATCTATGTCAGAACCGTCCAGAGTAGTGATGCTAGTCGGGCGTGCGGGTGCAGGCAGCGAACGGTTGAAAAGCATGCATTTGGTTTTACTAGCGTTTAAGAGCAGTTGGAGGCCACGGAAGGTGTGTTGTATGGCATTGAAGCTCGTTTGGAGGTTAGATAGCACAGTGTCCAAGGAAGGGCCAGAAGTATACAGAATCCCCTCCAGACCCCTGCCGTACTCAGAAGGAAAATCCCAGGGAGAACCCTGGTAGGCTACTTTGTAGTTTTTGGGAAAGCTTTTCCATCTAGAAGAAAAAGAAACGCACACCTATTAAGACGAGGTGCTGGCTAGCGGAGTAGAAAACTGGAAAATAAAAGAGTGCCGCACACTCTAGGAGCTCAGATGCAAACATGTAATTACCAACGTTTTGACAGCCAAGCTGTATTCATCAGGGTATAATCACAAACACTGTGGGATGACTCATTTATAGCCATATTTCTGTCTTCATCAGGGTCCCAAACACTGCGGGATGACTCGTTTATAGCCATATTTCTGTCTTCATCAGGGTCCCAAACACTGTGGGATGACTCGTTTATAGCCATATTTCTGTCTTCATCAGGGTCCCAAACACTGCGGGATGACTCGTTTATAGCCATATTTCTGTCTTCATCAGGGTCCCAAACACTGTGGGATGACTCGTTTATAGCCATATTTCTGTCTTCATCAGGGTCCCAAACACTGCGGGATGACTCGTTTATAGCCATATTTCTGTCTTCATCAGGGTCCCAAACACTGTGGGATGACTCGTTTATAGCCATATTTCTGTCTTCATCAGGGTCCCAAACACTGCGGGATGACTCGTTTATAGCCATATTTCTGTCTTCATCAGGGTCCCAAACACTGCGGGATGACTCGTTTATAGCCATATTTCTGTCTTCATCAGGGTCCCAAACACTGTGGGATGACTCGTTTATAGCCATATTTCTGTCTTCATCAGGGTCCCAAACACTGCGGGATGACTCGTTTATAGCCATATTTCTGTCTTCATCAGGGTCCCAAACACTGTGGGATGACTCGGGTCTTCATCAGGGTCCCAAACACTGCGGGATGACTCGTTTATAGCCATATTTCTGTCTTCATCAGGGTCCCAAACACTGCGGGATGACTCGTTTATAGCCATATTTCTGTCTTCATCAGGGTCCCAAACACTGCGGGATGACTCGTTTATAGCCATATTTCTGTCTTCATTAGGGTCCCAAACACTGCGTGATGACTCGTTTATAGCCATATTTCTGTCTTCATCAGGGTCCCAAACACTGTGGGATGACTCGTTTATAGCCATATTTCTGTCTTCATCAGGGTCCCAAACACTGTGGGATGACTCGTTTATAGCCATATTTCTGTCTTCATTAGGGTCCCAAACACTGCGGGATGACTCGTTTATAGCCATATTTCTGTCTTCATCAGGGTCCCAAACACTGTGGGATGACTCGTTTATAGCCAGTGGCTCGGGTGGTTGTTGTCCTTGATGATCTTTATGGTCTTCCTGTGACATCGGGTGGTGTAGGTGTCCTGTAGGGCAGGTAGTTTGACCCCGGTGATGTGTTGTGCAGACCTCACTACCCTCTGGAGAGCCTTACGATTGTGGACGGAGCAGTTGCCGTACCAGGCGGTCATACAGCCTGACTGGATGCTCGATTGTGCATCTGTAGAAGTTTGAGAGGGTTTTAGATGACAAGCCAAATTTCTTCTGCCTACTTGTGCCTTCTTCACCACACTGTCTGTGTGGGTGGACCATTTCAGTTTGTCTGTGATGTGTACGCAGAGGAACTTAACTTACTACCCTCTCCACTACTGTCCCGTCGATGTGGATAGGGGGGTGCTCCCTCTGCTGTTTCCTGAAGTCCACGATCATCTCCTTTGTTTTGTTGAGAGTGAGGTTATTTTCCTGACAACACACTCCAAGGGCCTTCACCTCCTTCCTGTAGGCCGCCTCGTCGTGGGCCTAACACTGTTGTGTCGTCTGCAAACTTGATGATCGAGTTGGAGACGTGCTTGTGAACAGGGAGTACAGGAGGGGGCTGAGAACGCACCCTTGTGAGGCCCCAGTGTTGAGGATCAGCGAAGATGAAATGCCATGGTGTGGTGGATAAACATTATTTTTCTCACATGATTGTGTGTGTGTGTGTGTGTGTGTGTCCTCCAGAGGCGTTCTCATGGAAGAAGGTGGAGCCTCAGGGTAAAGGTCCGTGCCCCAGGAGGAGACAGTGCTGTTGCTTGGTGGGAGATCGTATCATCCTGTTTGGAGGAACCAGGTAAGAGGCAGTAGTTTTTAGTACACATCATAGTAGTCTTTGGCGGTTCGTCACACAGACCTTGTGCCTTACTGGGATATTCAGTAATACTGGCACTGAACAGAAGGGGCGCTGTTTTCAAACCCCACTCATACTCTGTAATCTGAAGGTTTAGCAATGCTAACAAGTACATGTAAATCCCCTTAGAGAATGCTACCTAAATGCTAACGAGAGCATTGCGAACATTTTCTACAGTCTCTGACCTAAAGTATTTGCAGGACAGACATCCCAGCTCATAAAGTTATACAAGTAACTAAAATATGCTACTCACTGTTTGCTCCATGCCCAAAACAGATAGTAGACAACATGGCTAATTATCCAGGAGGGAATTCTCTGCTGTTACCAAGAAAATTGATTTGGGAAGTAGTGAACTAGTTACTAAATGAACAAACCAAATGCACAACGGCAGAGCATTTAACATATTTTAGACAGTCAACTTAATAGTTATCAGATATCTAGCTGGCAAACATCTAGTTGTGCATTCCCTCCTGGCACATGCTGCACAACTTTATCTTTTAGGTTTAAAAATAAAATGGAACCTTTTTATTTGACTCCCAAGGCTCTGGTCTCGTCGTTGTGCTTGTTAACAAACACCACATGTATGGGAACTACCGGTAAGATTCCAAATCAAACAGTATATGACAGGTGAAATGAAGAACACAACCCTTTTTGTCTCTTAACGTGTTGCACAAGTTGACTTCGGTATTCACTTAAAAAGTAGCTACAAATATTCACATTTATAAAAAATCTTTAAATAAATATTTTTAACAGCTCAGAGTCCCAGCCCCCATGTCTTCCAGCCCCTACCCTGCTCAGCCCACCTCTGAACCCCACTGAGACAGCCTGATACTGGGGATAACAGCTCAGTCCCAGCCCCCATGTCTTCCAGCCCCAACCCTGCTCAGCCCACCTCTGAACCCCACTGAGACAGCCTGATACTGGGGATAACAGCTCAGTCCCAGCCCCCATGTCTTCCAGCCCCAACCCTGCTCAGCCCACCTCTGAACCCCACTGAGACAGCCTGATACTGGGGATAACAGCTCAGTCCCAGTCCCAGCCCCCATGTCTTCCAGCCCCCAGCCCCCACCCTGCTCAGCCCACCTCTGAACCCCACTGAGACAGCCTGATACTGGGGATAACAGCTCAGTCTCAGCCCCCATGTCTTCCAGCCCCAACCCTGCTCAGCCCACCTCTGAACCCCACTGAGACAGCCTGATACTGGGGATAACAGCTCAGTCCCAGCCCCCATGTCTTCCAGCCCCAACCCTGCTCAGCCCACCTCTGAACCCCACTGAGACAGCCTGATACTGGGGATAACAGCTCAGTCCCAGCCCCCATGTCTTCCAGCCCCAACCCTGCTCAGCCCACCTCTGAACCCCACTGAGACAGCCTGATACTGGGGATAACAGCTCAGTCCCAGCCCCCATGTCTTCCAGCCCCAACCCTGCTCAGCCCACCTCTGAACCCCACTGAGACAGCCTGATACTGGGGATAACAGCTCAGTCCCAGCCCCCATGTCTTCCAGCCCCAACCCTGCTCAGCCCACCTCTGAACCCCACTGAGACAGCCTGATACTGGGGATAACAGCTCAGTCCCAGCCCCCATGTCTTCCAGCCCTGCTCAGCCCACCTCTGAACCCCACTGAGACAGCCTGATACTGGGGATAACAGCTCAGAGCCTTACCCTGCTGGAAGGGCCCGGCTGAAGGTTTCTACACTGACATCATTAGCTTTCACCTGCAGGAGAAAGTGTTTGATAAAATATTTTTATTAGAATGACTGGTGTTATTAGTCATGTAATGACAGGTGTTATTATATTGACTGTGTAATAACTGGTGTTATTATATTGACTGTGGTGTTATTATATTGACTGTGGTGTTATTATATTGGCTGTGGTGTTATTATATTGGCTGTGGTGTTATTATATTGACTGTGGTGTTATTATATTGACTGTGGTGTTATTATATTGACTGTGGTGTTATTATATTGGCTGTGGTGTTATTATATTGACTGTGGTGTTATTATATTGACTGTGGTGTTATTATATTGACTGTGGAGTTATTATATTGACTGTGGAGTTATTATATTGGCTGTGGTGTTATTGGTCATGTAATGACTGTGGTGTTATTATATTGGCTGTGGTGTTATTATATTGACTGTGGTGTTATTATATTGACTGTGGAGTTATTATATTGGCTGTGGTGTTATTGGTCATGTAATGACTGTGGTGTTATTATATTGGCTGTGGTGTTATTATATTGGCTGTGGTGTTATTATATTGGCTGTGGTGTTATTATATTGACTGTGGTGTTATTATATTGGCTGTGGTGTTATTATATTGACTGTGGTGTTATTATATTGACTGTGGTGTTATTATATTGACTGTGGTGTTATTATATTGGCTGTGGTGTTATTATATTGACTGTGGTGTTATTATATTGGCTGTGGTGTTATTATATTGACTGTGGTGTTATTATATTGACTGTGGTGTTATTATATTGGCTGTGGTGTTATTATATTGACTGTGGTGTTATTATATTGACTGTGGTGTTATTATATTGACTGTGGTGTTATTGGTCATGTAATGACTGTGGTGTTATTATATTGGCTGTGGTGTTATTATATTGACTGTGGTGTTATTATATTGGCTGTGGTGTTATTATATTGACTGTGGTGTTATTATATTGGCTGTGGTGTTATTATATTGACTGTGGTGTTATTATATTGACTGTGGTGTTATTATATTGACTGTGGTGTTATTATATTGACTGTGGTGTTATTATATTGGCTGTGGTGTTATTATATTGACTGTGGTGTTATTATATTGGCTGTGGTGTTATTATATTGACTGTGGTGTTATTATATTGACTGTGGTGTTATTATATTGACTGTGGTGTTATTATATTGGCTGTGGTGTTATTATATTGACTGTGGTGTTATTATATTGGCTGTGGTGTTATTATATTGGCTGTGGTGTTATTATATTGACTGTGGTGTTATTATATTGACTGTGGTGTTATTATATTGACTGTGGTGTTATTATATTGGCTGTGGTGTTATTATATTGACTGTGGTGTTATTATATTGACTGTGGTGTTATTATATTGGCTGTGGTGTTATTATATTGACTGTGGTGTTATTATATTGACTGTGGAGTTATTATATTGGCTGTGGTGTTATTGGTCATGTAATGACTGTGGTGTTATTATATTGGCTGTGGTGTTATTATATTGACTGTGGTGTTATTATATTGGCTGTGGTGTTATTATATTGACTGTGGTGTTATTATATTGACTGTGGTGTTATTATATTGGCTGTGGTGTTATTATATTGACTGTGGTGTTATTATATTGACTGTGGTGTTATTGGTCATGTAATGACTGTGGTGTTATTGGTCATGTAATGACTGGTGTTATTAGTCATGTAATGACTGTGGTGGTATTAGTCATGTAATGACTGTGGTGGTATTAGTCATGTAATGGCTGTGGTGTTATTATATTGGCTGTGGTGTTATTATATTGGCTGTGGTGTTATTGGTCATGTAATGACTGTGGTGTTATTATATTGGATGTGGTGTTATTGGTCATGTAATGACTGTGGTGTTATTATATTGGCTGTGGTGTTATTATATTGGCTGTGGTGTTATTGGTCATGTAATGGCTGTGGTGTTATTATATTGGCTGTGGTGTTATTATATTGGCTGTGGTGTTATTGGTCATGTAATGACTGTGGTGTTATTGGTCATGTAATGACTGTGGTGGTATTGGTCATGTAATGACTGTGGTGGTATTAGTCATGTATTGACCGTGGTGGTATTAGTCATGTATTGACCGTGGTGGTATTGGTCATGTAATGACTGGTGGTATTGGTCATGTAATGACTGTGGTGGTATTAGTCATGTAATGACTGGTGTTATTAGTCATGTAATGACTGGTGTTATTAGTCATGTAATGACTGGTGTTATTAGTCATGTAATGACTGGTGTTATTAGTCATGTAATGACCGTGGTGGTATTGGTCATGTAATGACTGGTGTTATTGGTCATGTAATGACTGTGGTGTTATTAGTCATGTAATGACTGGTGTTATTGGTCATGTAATGACTGTGGTGGTATTAGTCATGTAATGACTGTGGTGTTATTAGTCATGTAATGACTGTGGTGGTATTAGTCATGTAATGACTGGTGTTATTAGTCATGTAATGACTGTGGTGGTATTAGTCATGTAATGACTGTGGTGTTATTAGTCATGTAATGACTGTGGTGGTATTGGTCATGTAATGACTGTGGTGGTATTAGTCATGTAATGACTGTGGTGGTATTAGTCATGTAATGACTGTGGTGTTATTAGTCATATAATGACTGTGGTGGTATTAGTCATGTAATGACTGCGTTCTGTGGGACTTCCCCTGGGATTTAGTTAGAATAATAGTCTTACAGGAGTCATGATTTCCTGTCGTCAGGCAGCAGATAGGGAGGGGTCATGGTGTGGGTAAGATAGGGAAAACAAGCGTCTTTGTGATAGTCTGTTGTCTGACCAGGGGAGGAAATACAACACCTCTCGTCTCAGACAGACAGGCAGATGGGCTGATGACCTGGTCCTGTGGTAGGATCCCTTTATCTATATCTGTCTACAGCCTACCGTTGTATCTACACACACCTACACACACCTACACACACCCACACACACCCACACACACCTACACACACCTACACACACCTACACACACCTACACACACCTACACACACCTACACACACCTACACACACCTACACACCTACACACACACCTACACACATCCACACACATCTACACACACCTACACACACACCTACACATGTCCACACACACCTACACATGTCCACACACACCTACACACATCTACACACGTCCACACACACCTACACACGTCCACACACACCTACACACGTCCACACACACCTACACACACCTACACACACCTACACACATCTACACACACCTACACACGTCCACACACGTCCACACACACCTACACACACCTACACACACCTACACATGTCCACACACACCTACACACACCTACACATGTCCACACACACCTACACACCTACACACACCTACACACACCTACACATGTCCACACACACCTACACACACCTACACACACCTACACACACCTACACATGTCCACACACACCTACACACACCTACACATGTCCACACACACCTACACACACCTACACACACCTACACATGTCCACACACACCTACACACACCTACACACACCTACACATGTCCACACACACCTACACACACCTACACATGTCCACACACACCTACACACACCTACACACACCTACACTAGAGGTCGACCGATACCTATACCGATTAATCGGCTGATTTTAAAAACTTTTTTTTTTTTGTAATAATGACAATTACAACAATACTGAATGAACACTTATTTTAACTTAATATATTACATAATTGAAATCTATTTAGCTTCAAATAAATAATGAAACATGTTCAATTTTATTTAAATAATGCAAGAACAAAGTGTTGGAGAAGAAAGTAAAAGCGCTCAGAACATGAGAACATATGAAAGCTGTTGGTTCCTTTTAACATGAGTCTTCAATATTCCCAGTTAAGAAGTTTTAGGTTGTAGTTATTATAGGAATTATAGGACTATTTCTCTCTATACCATTTGTATTTCATTAACCTTTGACAATTGGATGTTCTTATAGGCACTTTAGTATTGCCAGTGTAACAGTATAGCTTCCGTCCCCCTCCTCGCTCCTCCCTGGGCTCGAACCAGCAACACAACGACAACAGCCACCACATCGAAGCAGAGTTACCCTTGCAGAACAAGGGAAACAACCACCCCAAGGCTCAGAGCGAGTGACTTTTGAAACGCTATTAGTGCACAACCCGCTAACTAGCCAGCCATTTCACATTGGTTACACCAGCCTAATCTCAGGAGTTGATGGGCTTGTAGCCATAAACAGCACAATGCTTGAAGCACAACGAAGAGCTGCTGTCATACGCAGGAAAGTGCTGTTTGAATAAATGCTTATGAGCCTGCTGCTGCCTACCACCGCTCAGTCAGACTGCTCTATCAAATCATAGACTTAGTTATAACATAATAACACACAGAAATACGAGCCTTTGGTCATTAATATGGTCGAATGCGGAAACTATCATCTCAAAAACAAGACGTTTATTTTTTCAGTGAAATACGGAACCGTTCCGTATTTTATCTAACGGGTGGCATCCATCAGTCTAAATATTCCTGTTATATTGCACAACCTTCAATGTCATAATTACGTAAAATTCTGGCAAATTAGGCGGCCCAAAGTGTTGCATATATACTGACTCTGCGTGCAATGAACGCAAGAGAAGTGACAAAATTTCACCTGGTTAATATTGCCTGCTAACCTGGATTTAAATATGCAGATTAAAAAATATATTCTTCTGTGTATTGATTTTAAGAAAGGCATTGATGTTTATGGTTAGGCACACATTGTTTTTATTAGATAAGTTTAATGCTAGCTAGCGACTTACCTTGGCTTCCTGCATTCGCGTAACATGCAGTCTCCTTGTAGAGTGCAATGAGAGGCAGGTGGTTAGAGCGTTGGACTAGTTAACTGTAAGGTTGCAAGATTGGATCCCCCGAGCTGACAAGGTAAACATCTGTCATTCTGCCCCTGAACAAGGCAGTTAACGCACCGTTCCCAGGCCGTCATTGAAAATAAGAATGTGTTCTTAACTGACTTGTCTAGTTAAATAAAGTAAATAAAAATAAATAAAGATTAAATGAAGTAGTTAAAAAAAAAAAGTCAAATAAATACCGATTTCCGATTGTTATGAAAACTTGAAATCTTGAAAGCCGGACCTTAAAAAACAACTGTCCCCAGCGCCCCCTCCCCCGACCACTCGCTCCCCCTCCCCCTTACCACTCGCGCGCCCCCTTACCACTCGCGCCCCCTTACCACTCGCGCGCCCCCTTACCACTCGCCCCCTCCCCCGACCACTCGCTCCCCCTCCCCCTTACCACTCGCCCGCCCCCTTGACCACTCGCGCGCCCCTTGACCACTCGCGCGCCCCCTTGACCACTCGCGCGCCCCCTTGACCACTCGCGCGCCCCCTTGACCACTCGCGCGCCCCCTTGACCACTCGCGCGCCCCCTTGACCACTCGCGCGCCCCCTTGACCACTCGCCTGCCCCCGGCCACTCGCGCGCCCCGGCCACTCGCGCGCCCCCGGCCACTCGCGCGCCCCCGGCCACTCGCCGCGCCCCCGGCCACTCGCCCGCCCCCGACCACTCGCCCGCCCCCGACCACTCGTCCGCCCCGACCACTTGCCAGCCCCCTCCGCCCCGACCACTCGCGCGCCCCCTGGCCACTCGTCCGCCCCCTGGCCACTCGCGCGCCCCCTGGCCACTCGCGCGCCCCCTGGCCACTCGCGCGCCCCCTGGCCACTCGCGCCCCCTGGCCACTCGCGCGCCCCCTGGCCACGCGCGCCCCCTGGCCACTCGCCCGCCCCTGGCCACTCGCCCGCCCCTGACCACTCGCGAGGGACCACTCGCGCGCCCCCGGCCACTCGTCCGCCCCCGACCACTCGTCCGCCCCTGACCACTCGCCTGACCACTCGCCCGCCCCCTCCCCTGACCACTCGCCTGCCCCCTCCCCCGACCACTCGCCCGCCCCTGACCACTCGCCTGCCCCCTCCCCCGACCACTCGCGCGCCCCTGACCACTCACCCGCCCCCTCCCCCGACCACTCTCTCGCCCCTCAGTTTGGGAACCACTGCACTAAGACACTTAAGACCCACACTCAGGCTGAGGACCAAGTCATAACAGCAGCTGATTTACTTTCCCTCCTATTTAAACAGTGGAGAGGAGAAGTGTGCCCGGAGGTGTCCTCCCTGTGTCCATCTTTATTGTGACACCTTACCTGCTTAGATTTCACACAGGACATTGTGTGTTCATTGAAATACATGTGGGTATCTTATTGTTTGAGATGTATTACATGTTGATCATTTAGCCGTTACCTGTTATCCAGAGTGACATACAGTCAGTTCCGTTAACCAAGCTAGGATAGACAACCACATATCAGTCATTACCAGGAAATCAGAGCTAGATACAAAAGACAAGTGTTAGTGCCAGAAAGGGGATCAGTTGAACAACTGAATGCATTCAACCCAAATGTGTCTTCTGCAGAATGGCAGATTTCTTCCACCTTGCCGTCTCTGGGATTTGAACCAGCGACCTTTGTGTTACTGGCCCAACACTCTTAACCACTAGGCTACCTACCTGTATGTCTGTGGGACGTCTATAAGCCAATGTGCTCTGTGTTTTGTGTTTATTTTCCTGGGGCTTAACTACTTTCAGAGTCATTAGGCAGCTATTAACCCCAGCTTTAACCCTAGCTTTAACCAGCTAAAGACTTATTTGTTTCTGTCTAAATTAAATAGACAAACGCCTGCTCGGCCCATCATGAATTACCCAGCAGACACCTTGCTTGTGTTCTTTATAACACTTCCGGATCCTAGGAAGCGTGGCAAGGAAACACTGTCAGATTTATGTGTGAGTGTGTTTGTGCGTAGGAGCGTGGCTAAGAAACACTGTCAGATTTATGAGGACTCTTCTATACCACTATTGTTTATCTTTCAGTCTGAGCCAGACCAGAACACTGAATGATATTTATTTAAAACATTCTGTTGAATTTATTCACTCTTTATGATATTTACTTTACCTGCAGGAATTTGTTGGCCATTAATTTATTGTTTTAGTGAAGCACAATAAAAGGATTAAGTCGTGGGCCCGCTGTGTTCAAAGGGTCAGCTATAGGACTGGACTAGAGGTGTTTGTCTGGGAAACTCTCACCTTAACTAACCCTATTAGAACCCTGTGTGGGAATTATTACAGCTATATAGACTGGGGGAACCTGGGTACAGAGCAAAATGGATGTTCATTAGGTTGAAACGCCGTGTGTAAGGGTTCACCATTAGGGGCTGTATTTTTATTCACTGTTGTTTTAATGTGTGCTTTAGGACAGCAACTTGGAATTAGTTCCCATTTATAAAGTGATTTAGTGCAGCAGTTTAACCTGGGTGTGTATGAGAAAGAGATCTGCCAGCAACACACAGCCTCTCTCTCTCTCTCTCTCTCTCTCTCTCTCCCTCTCCCTCACACACACTCCTCACCTCCACTTACTCCAGAGTAAACAGCCTGCTGAGCTGTAGAGAGGCAAGACATTCTGTCCTGATTTATGAGCTCAGGGAGCCTCCTCTCTGTGTCACACAGCGACACCCGAACCCTAACCCTCTGTTACCCCTCACTGGTCCTCTGGGGCTCTGGTTAACTCATCTACTCAAACAGGCAGCATGCATGAGTGACTCCACCTGCACTGACCTTAGCCTAGCAACACTAGCTCTATAGTCACTCTCTATGTCTAATACTAGCTTCCTTCCGGTCACACGCTCTAACCACTAGGCTACCCTGCCGCCCCATATGATACTAGCTCTATAGTCACTCTCTCTGTCATACTAGCTCTATAGTCACTCTCTCTGTCATACTAGCTCTATAGTCACTCTCTTTGTCATACTAGCTCTATAGTCACTCTCTAGGTCTGTCATACTAGCTCTATAGTCACTCTCTCTGTCTGTTATACTAGCTCTATAGTCACTCTCTGTCTTTTACGTCCAGTTTGGTGAGTGTGTTGCTACCTCCAGTCTGGTGAGTGTGTTGCTACCTCCAGTCTGGTGAGTGTGTTGCTACCTCCAGTCTGGTGAGTGTATTGCTACCTCCAGTCTGGTGAGTGTCTTGCTACCTCCAGTCTGGTGAGTGTATTGCTACCTCCAGTCTGGTGAGTGTATTGCTACCTCCAGTCTGGTGAGGGTCCAGCTACCTCCAGTCTGGTGAGGGTCCAGCTACCTCCAGTCTGGTGAGGGTCCAGCTACCTCCAGTCTGGTGAGGGTCCAGCTACCTCCAGTCTGGTGAGGGTCCAGCTACCTCCAGTCTGGTGAGGGTCCAGCTACCTCCAGTCTGGTGTGGGTCCAGCTACCTCCAGTCTGGTGTGGGTCCAGCTACCTCCATCCTGGTGTGGGTCCAGCTACCTCCATCCTGGTGTGGGTCTAGCTACCTCCAGTCTGGTGAATTTCCAGCTACCTCCAGTCTGGTGTGGGTCCAGCTACCTCCAGTCTGGTGTGGGTCCAGCTACCTCCAGTCTGGTGAAGGTCCAGCTACCTCCATCCTGGTGTGGGTCTAGCTACCTCCAGTCTGGTGAATTTCCAGCTACCTCCAGTCTGGTGTGGGTCCAGCTACCTCCGGTCTGGTGAATGTCCAGCTACCTCCGGTCTGGTGTGGGTCCAGCTACCTCCGGTCTGGTGTGGGTCCAGCTACCTCCGGTCTGGTGTGGGTCCAGCTACCTCCGGTCTGGTGTGGGTCCAGCTACCTCCGGTCTGGTGAGGGTCCAGCTACCTCCGGTCTGGTGAGGGTCCAGCTACCTCCGGTCTGGTGAGGGTCCAGCTACCTCCGGTCTGGTGAGGGTCCAGCTACCTCCGGTCTGGTGAGGGTCCAGCTACCTCCGGTCTGGTGAGGGTCCAGCTACCTCCGGTCTGGTGAGGGTCCAGCTACCTCCGGTCTGGTGAGGGTCCAGCTACCTCCGGTCTGGTGAGGGTCCAGCTACCTCCGGTCTGGTGAGGGTCCAGCTACCTCCGGTCTGGTGAGGGTCCAGCTACCTCCGGTCTGGTGAGGGCTCCAGCTACCTCCGGTCTGGTGAGGGTCCAGCTACCTCCGGTCTGGTGAGGGTCCAGCTACCTCCGGTCTGGTGAGGGTCCAGCTACCTCCGGTCTGGTGAGGGTCCAGCTACCTCCGGTCTGGTGAATTTCCAGCTACCTCCGGTCTGGTGTGGGTCCAGCTACCTCCGGTCTGGTGTGGGTCCAGCTACCTCCGGTCTGGTGAATGTCCAGCTACCTCCGGTCTGGTGAATGTCCAGCTACCTCCGGTCTGGTGTGGGTACAGCTACCTCCGGTCTGGTGTGGGTACAGCTACCTCCGGTCTGGTGTGGGTACAGCTACCTCCGGTCTGGTGTGGGTACAGCTACCTCCGGTCTGGTGTGGGTCTAGCTACCTCCGGTCTGGTGAATGTCCAGCTACCTCCAGTCTGGTGAGTGTCCAGCTACCTCCAGTCTGGTGTGGGTCTAGCTACCTCCGGTCTGGTGTGGGTCTAGCTACCTCCAGTCTGGTGAATGTCCAGCTACCTCCAGTCTGGTGTGGGTCTAGCTACCTCCAGTCTGGTGAATGTCCAGCTACCTCCAATCTGGTGAGTGTCCAGCTACCTCCAGTCTGGTGTGGGTCTAGCTACCTCCAGTCTGGTGAATGTCCAGCTACCTCCAGTCTGGTGAGTGTCCAGCTACCTCCAGTCTGGTGAGTGTCCAGCTACCTCCAGTCTGGTGAGTGTCCAGCTACCTCCAGTCTGGTGAGTGTCCAGCTACCTCCAGTCTGGTGTGGGTCTAGCTACCTCCAGTCTGGTGAATGTCCAGCTATCTCCAGTCTGGTGAGTGTCCAGCTATCTCGAGTCTGGTGAGTGTCCAGCTACCTCCAGTCTGGTGAGTGTCCAGCTACCTCCAGTCTGGTGAGGGTCCAGCTACCTCCAGTCTGGTGTGGGTCTAGCTACCTCCAGTCTGGTGTGGGTCTTCAAGCCAGTTAATGATTCACTGGCTGTGTGTCTGTCTGAAGTTGGGGACGACTTGTTTTGTGTGTATATATTAGGGATGTTGCTGCTGGCTAACAGGCCTTCATTAACCAGTGAACAAACAGTAAAATGACGTGTCCAACAGAATATACTCTGCATGCATACAAGGAACATTCATATATATACACTATCGTCTTACAAGAAACAGATTCATATATACACTATCGTCATACAAGGAACATTCATATATACACTATCGTCATACAAGAAACATTCATATATACACTATCGTCATACAAGGAACATTCATATATACACTATCGTCATACAAGGAACAGACATTTTTCATAAAGAGCTGAATGGAAACGGGTTGGGTATTGTTGCATATCGTCTTACAGTCAAGCAGCTGTTATTAGACATGCAGCTCCTGTAATGAAGCAGCTAATTAAACGTCATTTAAACATGTCAAGTTGTCTGGAAAAGCCAGTTGGAAACAGTTCACCTGAGTATTTCTGGAAAAGCCCGTTGGAAACAGTTCACCTGAGTGTGTCTGGAAAAGCCAGTTGGAAACAGTTCACCTGAGTATTTCTGGAAAAGCCCGTTGGAAACAGTTCACCTGAGTATTTCTGGAGAAGCCAGTTGGAAACAGTTCACCTGAGTGTTTCTGGAAAAGCCCGTTGGAAACAGTTCACCTGAGTGTTTCTGGAAAAGCCAGTTGGAAACAGTTCACCTGAGTGTTTCTGGAAAAGCCAGTTGGAAACAGTTCACCTGAGTGTTTCTGGAAAAGCCCGTTGGAAACAGTTCACCTGAGTGTTTCTGGAAAAGCCCGTTGGAAACAGTTCACCTGAGTGTTTCTGGAAAAGCCCGTTGGAAACAGTTCACCTGAGTGTTTCTGGAACAGCCCGTTGGAAACAGTTCACCTGAGTGTTTCTGGAAAAGCCAGTTGTAGACAGTTCACCTGAGTGTGTCTGGAAAAGCCAGTTGTAGACAGTTCACCTGAGTGTTTCATATGTGCCAGAGCTGAAAACCTCAAACGTAGAAAGACTGGGAACCTAATAGCAACAACTAGGATGGGTTGCCAATATGACTAGGATTGTACCGTTGGGCTTCTGGACAACGAAATAAAGTTGATATGAAAATCAATAGAACAGGAGAGAAATGCTGGTTAATGACATGAGGAAGGCTTTTATAAAATAATTACCCCCACATTTCTATGGATGGATTTTGGCTAGACTACTGTGAAGCAAGGTAAGACATGTCTCATTATCAGAAGTAAATTAGTACGTTCAGCTTTCAAACAATGATACTGCCTCAAGCTCCCATTACATTATACTGCCTCAAGCTCCCATTACATTATACTGCCTCAAGCTCCCATTACATTATAATGCCTCAAGCTCCCATTACGTTATACTGCCTCAAGCTCCCATTACATTATACTGCCTCAAGCTCCCATTACATTATACTGTCTCAAGCTCCCATTACATTATACTGCCTCAAGCTCCCATTATGTTATACTGCCTCAAGCTCCCATTACATTATACTGCCTCAAGCTCCCATTACATTATACTGCCTCAAGCTCCCATTTACTCGATACTGCCTCAAGCTCCCATTTACTCGATACTGCCTCAAGCTCCCATTATGTTATACTGCCTCAAGCTCCCATTTACTCGATGCCTCATTACGCCTCAAGCTCCCATTTACATTATACTGTCTCAAGCTCCCATTTAAGCTCCCATTTACGATACTGCCTCAAGCTCCCATTTACTGCCTCAAGCTCCCATTTACTGCCTCAAGCTCCCATTTACACAATACTGTCTCAAGCTCCCATTTACACAATACTGTCTCAAGCTCCCATTTACTCGATACTGCCTCAAGCTCCCATTTACTCGATACTGCCTCAAGCTCCCATTTACTCGATACTGCCTCAAGCTCCCATTTACTCGATATTGCCTCAAGCTCCCATTTACACAATACTGCCTCAAGCTCCCATTTACTCGATACTGCCTCAAGCTCCCATTTACTCGATACTGCCTCAAGCTCCCATTTACTCGATACTGCCTCATGCTCCCATTTACTCGATATTGCCTCATGCTCCCATATACACAATACTGCCTCAAGCTCCCATTACGTTAAAAATACTGTGACTTACCAAGACAGTTAGTGGATTAAGTATCCTGAGATTAAGTATTTTTGGAACAGAGCATTCGTTTCCGTACTTCCGAGAACACAAACACTCATGTGCGCTAGCTAGGGATGGAGAGAGACGGGAGGGGCACAGTATAGGCAGGTCAGCCACCAGACAGACAGATCCGTGCACTAGGCCTATCTCAAATCAAATTATATTGGTCACATACACATGGTTAGCAGATGTTAATGTGGATGTAGTGAAATGCTTGTGCTTCTAGTTCTGACAGTGCACCAATATCAAACATGTAATCTAACAATTCCACATCTACCTAATACACACAAATCTAAGTAAAGGAATGGAATAAGAATATGTACATGTAAATATATGGTTGAGCAATGACAGAGCGGCATAGGCAATGTGCAATAGATGGTATAAAATACAGTATATTCATATGAGATGAGGTAATGCATTATTAAAGTGGCATTATTAAAGTGCCTAGTGATCCATTTGTTAGAGTGACCAATGATTTCAAGTCACTATGTTGGCAGCAGCCTCTCTGTGTTAGTGATGGCTGTTTAACAGTCTGATGGAGTTGATAGAAGCTGTTTTTCAGTCTCTCGGTCCCAGCTTTGATGCACCTGTACTGACCTCGCCTTCTGGATGATAGCGGGGTGAACAGGCAGTGGTTCATTTACATTTAAGTCATTTAGCAGACGCTCTTATCCAGAGCGACTGGTTCGGGTGGTTGTTGTCCTTGATGATCTTTATGGCCTTCCTGTGACATCGGGTGGTGTAGGTGTCCTGGAGGGCAGGTAGTTTGCCCCCGGTGATGCGTTGTGCAGACCTCACTACCCTCTGGAGAGCCTTACGGTTGTGGGCGGAGCAGTTGCCGTACCAGGCGGTGATACAGCCCGACAGGATGCTCTCGATTGTGCATCTGTAAAAGTTTGTCAGTGTTTTTGGTGACAAGACAAATTTCTTCAGTCTCCTGAGGTTGAAGAGGCACTGCTGCGCCTTCTTCACCACACTGTCTGTGTTGGTGGACCAATTCAGTTTGTCTGTGATGTGTACGCCGAGGAACTTAAAACTTTCCACCTTCTCCACTACTGTCCCGTTGATACAGATAGGGGGGTGCTCCCTCTGCTGTTTCCTGAAGTCCACGATCAACTCCTTTGTTTCGTTGACGTTGAGTGAGAGGTTTTTTTCCTGACACAACTATCTGTCAGTGTAGGCAGGTCAGCCACCAGACAGACCGTCAGAGCCGTGCACTAGGCCCATCTAGTGCACGGAGGTTGTGCGTTCCCCAGGGGTTGTGCGTTCCCCAGGGGTTGAGCGTTCCCCAGGGGTTGAGCGTTCCCCAGGGGTTGCGCGTTCCCCAGGGGTTGCGCGTTCCCCAGGGGTTGCGCGTTCCCCAGGGGTTGCGCGTTCCCCAGGGGTTGCGCGTTCCCCAGGGGTTGGGCGTTCCCCAGGGGTTGGGCGTTCCCCAGGGGTTGGGCGTGGGGTTGGGCGTGGGGTTGCGCGTGGGGTTGGGCGTTCCCCAGGGGTTGGGCGTTCCCCAGGGGTTGTCGCCCCACCCTATCTGCTGTATGACCAATGAAACACTTTAACAAACTCCTGTTTCCATCCGTCATCAGTTTTCTGTGCCTGTAGTTGATGTATCTAGCGTCCTTCACAGTGTTTTAATTGGCTCATATGCATCACACCAAGAGTAAACAGCTCAGTAGCAGTCTCACGTGCTTCACTATTTTAAATTGACCTTTACTATGAATGACTGACTGAGAGGCTGATTGATGTTGTCTCTGCAGCTCCCCTCCATGCTCTCTCTGCCAGGCTGGAACAGGCCTGCTGTTATAGAATCCTACTGTCCTTACTTGGCCAGACACTGTTAGGACTGGGCGATATATCAAATTCCTGTGATTCATTTGAATCTGCAATGCCTTCAGAAAGTATTCATACCCCTAGATTTATTCCACATTTTGTTGTTACAGCCTGAATTCAACATGGATTAAATTGATTTTTCTCACCCATCTACGCACAATGTCCCATAATGACAAAGTGAAAATATGGTTTTAGACATTTTTGCACATTTATTGAAAATGAAATACAGAAATACTGTATTCAGCAGTTACAGTGCTTATTGAGGGAGGAATTAGAAATACTGTATTCATACCCCTAAGTCAATAATGTTACAATCACCTTTGGCATCGATTACAGCTGTCAGTCTTTCTGGGTAAGTCTCTAAGAGCTGTCAGTCTTTCTGGGTAAGTCTCTAAGAGCTGTGAGTCTTTCTGGGTAAGTCTCTAAGAGCTGTGAGTCTTTCTGGGTAAGTCTCTAAGAGCTTTACACACCTGGATTGAACAATATTTGCACATTATTAAAACAAATTCGTCAAGCTTTGTAAAGTTGGTTGTAGATCATTCCTAGACAGACATGTTTATGTCTTTATATTTTCAAGGTGATTTAAGTCAAAACTGTTAATCAGCCACTAAGGAACATTCAATGTCTTCTTGGTAGGCAACTTCAGTGTACTCTTGAGTGTACAAAACATTAGGAACACCTTCCTAATATTGAGTTGTACCCCCTTTACCTAGTCTATACAGGTCGATTTATACTGAGTGGACAAAACATTAGGAACACCTTCCTAATATTGAGTTGTACCCCCTTTCCCTTCCCTTTACCTGGTCTATACAGGTCGATTTATACTGAGTGGACAAAACATTAGGAACACCTTCCTAATATTGAGTTGTACCCCCTTTCCCTTCCCTCCACCTAGTCTATACAGGTCGATTTATACTGAGTGGACAAAACATTAGGAACACCTTCCTAATATTGAGTTGTACCCCCCTTCCCTTTACCTAGTCTATACAGGTCGATTTATACTGAGTGGACAAAACATTAGGAACACCTTCCTAATATTGAGTTGCACCCCAATTTGCCCTCAGAACAGCCTCAGTTCATCCAGGCATGGACTCTACAAGGTGTCGATTGCGTTCCACAGGGATGCTGGCCCATGTTGACTCCAATGCTTCACACAGTTGTGTCAAGTTGGCTGGATGTCTTTTGGGTGGTGGACCATTCTTTATACACACGGGAAACCGTTGAGTGTGAAACACCCAGCAGTGTTGCCGTTTGTAACACAAACTGGTGCGCCTGGCACCTACTACCATACCAAAGGCACTTATATTTTTTTGTCTTGCCCATTCACCATCTGAATGGCACACATACACACAATCCTTGTCTCAAGGCTTTAAAAAAAAAAATCCTTGTTTAACCTGTCTCCTCCCCTTCATCTACGCTGATTGGATTGGATTTAACAAGTGACATCAATAAGGATCATAACTATCTTGGCATTCACACGGTCAGTTTCCTGGAAAGAGCAATTATTCCTAATGTTTTGTACACTCGGTGTTGTAGGTTATTGTCCTGTTGAAAGGTGAATTTGTCTCCCAGTGTCTGGTGGAAAGCAGACTGAAGCAGGTTTTCCTCTAGGATTTTGCCTGTGCTTATCTCCATTCTGTTAATTTTTATCCTAAAGAACTACCCAGTCCTTGCCGATGAAAAGCATACCCATAACATGATGTAGCCACCACCATGCTTGAAAATATGCAGAGTGGTACTAAGTGATGTGTTGGATTTGCCCCAAACATAACACTTCGTATTCAGTAAAGTTGATTCATTTTTCCACATTTTTGTAGTTTTAATTTAGTGGCTTATTGCAAACATGTTTTGAAAATTCTTTATTCTGTACATTGTCCTTTAGGTTAGTATTTTGGCGTAACTACAATGTTTTCTCAGTTTTCTCTTATCACAGCCATTAAACTCTGTAACTGTTTTAAAGTCACCATTGGCCTCATGGTGAAAATCCCTGAGCGGTTTCCTTTCTTTCCAGCAACTGAGTTAAGAAGGACGCCTGTATCTTTGTAGTGACTGGGTGTATTGATACACCATCTAAAGTGTAATTAATAACTTCACCATGCCCAAAGAGATATTCATTGTATTTATTTTTGTATTTTTTTACCCATCTACCAATAGGTGCCTTTTTTTCCAAGGCATTAGAAAACCTCCCGGGTCTTTGTGGTTAAATCTGTGTTTGAAATTCACTTCTCGACTGAGAGACCTTACAGATAATTGTATGTTTGGGGTACAGAGATGAGGTAGTCATTCAAAAATCATGTTAAACACTATTGAACAAAGTGAGTCCATTCAACTGATGTGACTTGTTAAGCACACTTTTACTCCTGAACTTATTTAGGCCATAACAAAGAGGTTGAATACTTATTGACCAAAGACATTTCTGATTGTAATTGTTTATACATTTGTAAAAAAATATATATATATAAAAGCATAATTCCACTTTGACATTATATGGGGTATTGTGTGTAGGCCAGTGACACGCAATCTCAATTTAATCCATTTTAAATTCAGGCTGCAACACAACAAAATGTGGAAAAAGTTGAGGGGTTTGAAAACTTTCTGGAGGCACTGTATGTTTAAGGGCGATGTTCCAAATGCCCGTATCGCAAGAATCAAGGTTTTAATACATTCTTTTATCAGCGTTTTCTTTTTGGTCTTGTCTTCTGTGCTGTGTGCACTGTGCACCTTCCCTCTCGTACACAGACACCAAACCCCTCCCCCTGCCACTTACAACCACTATGACTAAATATCACCTCTCTGACAACAAGCAGTTTCAACTCCATCTTTGCATTTGAGGTTTGGTCCAACAGAATTGGTCATATGGAGATCTGACTAGACTAGGTGTAGTGGAGGAGGTCTGACTAGACTAGGTGTAGTGGAGGAGGTCTGACTAGACTAGGTGTAGTGGAGGAGGTCTGACTAGACTAGGTGTAGTGGAGGAGGTCTGACTAGACTAGGTGTAGTGGAGGAGGTCTGACTAGACTAGGTGTAGTGGAGGAGGTCTGACTAGACTAGGTGTAGTCGAGGAGGTCTGACTAGACTAGCTGTAGTGGAGGGGTTAGGGAACTGTAAAGGTTTAGAGGACCACAGAGGGAGTAATTCCTGTACATAGCCAAAACATCCCAGTCCCTAGCCTGTTCCTGTACCTGGGGTTTAATCCCCATTACCAAACCACAACCTCACCCTTAATCCATGGCATGTAATCTGTACAGAACCTCCCAGTCTGCTGAAGGTTGTTCGAACAGGGTGTTTGGTTGAGCTGCAGGTACCAGAGCTGTTTAGGGTTAATGTATCAGATATGTCAGAATGTGTTGCTGCCACCATACAGCTTTACTGGCTGGTGGAGCTCCTAGTCCAGCTGCATATACATCTATTATCTCTGTGTTCTACATCAGGGTTCATAGGGCAGACTAACACCAAGGCATTGAGATGGGCCAGAGGAGAGGAATAGCTACCTCACACCAAGGCATTGAGATGGGCCAGAGAAGAGGAATAGCTACCTCACGCCAAGGCATTGAGATGGGCCAGAGAAGAGGAATAGCTACCTCACACCAAGGCATTGAGATGGGCCAGAAGAGAGGAATAGCTACCTCATGCCAAGGCATTGAGATGGGCCAGAGAAGAGGAATAGCTACCTCACGCCAAGGCATTGAGATGGGCCAGAGAAGAGGAATAGCTACCTCACGCCAAGGCATTGAGATGGGCCAGAGAAGAGGAATAGCTACCTCACGCCAAGGCATTGAGATGGGCCAGAGAAGAGGAATAGCTACCTCACGCCAAGGCATTGAGATGGGCCAGAGAAGAGGAATAGCTACCTCACGCCAAGGCATTGAGACGGGCCAGAGAAGAGGAATAGCTACCTCACGCCAAGGCATTGAGATGGGCCATGCCATATTGTCTGTACTCCTGAAGGTCAGAGGTTTCTCCATAGTCAAGCCCTCCCAAACAGATGCAGCCTGTCCATATGGAAGACATGACCCAGCAGGATATGGGGCGGTCAGCACATGGATGTTCAGAACCTGATCAGGACCTCGGGTCACTGTGGTCAGCACAGAGCAGCGTCCGGCTCGTGGCTGAGAGACTGTCATTTACTCTTCAAATCTTCAACATGTCCTCTGGTCCCAAACCCACCTTATCTGTAACCCTTTAACCCACTACCTGGTTGTATACAGAGGCTTTGGGGGGTTGAGTGTTACACATAAACACATGTGATGTGTGTAGTCTTGTCTCCCTTTCTGTCACAACAAATTAGGCAGTGATAAAACTGAAGAAGAGATTTGATGTTAGACTGAAGAACAATAGTCTAGTATGATCCCAGTTGAGCTGTTTGGATGGACACTATCTCTCCCAGATAACTGTCTCTCACCTCCAGAGCAGAGCAGGACTGAAGTCTGTCTCGCCTAAACACATGTAGCAGACAGACCCGTAACAACTGATTTGAGTCTGGTCAGCCACTACTGTCTGGTCAGCCACTACTGTCTGGTCAGCCACTACTGTCTAGTCAGCCACTACAGTCTGGTCAGCCACTACAGTCTGGTCAGCCACTACAGTCTGGTCAGCCACTACAGTCTGGTCAGCCACTACAGTCTGGTCAGCCACTACTGTCTGGTCAGCCACTACTGTCTGGTCAGCCACTACAGTCTAGTCAGCCACTACAGTCTGGTCAGCCACTACTGTCTAGTCAGCCACTACAGTCTGGTCAGCCACTACAGTCTGGTCAGCCACTACAGTCTAGTCAGCCACTACAGTCTAGTCAGCCACTACAGTCTAGTCAGCCACTACAGTCTAGTCAGCCACTACAGTCTGGTCAGCCACTACAGTCTGGTCAGCCACTACAGTCTAGTCAGCCACTACAGTCTGGTCAGTCACTACAGTCTGGTCAGCCACTACAGTCTGGTAAGCCACTACTGTCTAGTCAGCCACTACAGTCTGGTCAGCCACTACAGTCTGGTCAGCCACTACAGTCTGGTCAGCCACTACAGTCTGGTCAGCCACTACAGTCTGGTCAGCCACTACAGTCTGGTCAGCCACTACAGTCTGGTCAGCCACTACTGTCTGGTCAGTCACTACTGTCTGGTCAGCCACTACAGTCTGGTCAGCCACTACAGTCTGGTCAGCCACTACAGTCTGGTCAGCCACTACAGTCTAGTCAGCCACTACAGTCTGGTCAGCCACTACAGTCTAGTCAGCCACTACAGACAAAGGCCCTACAACTAACCCAGAGAGAACCCTTCACACCATGTTATAGAGACAAAGGCCCTACAACTAACCCAGAGAGAACCCTTCACACCATGTTATAGAGACAAAGGCCCTCCAACTAACCCAGAGAGAACCCTTCACACCATGTTATAGAGACAAAGGCCCTCCAACTAACCCAGAGAGAACCCTTCACACCATGTTATAGAGACAAAGGCCCTCCAACTAACCCAGAGAGAACCCTTCACACCATGTTATAGAGACAAAGGCCCTACAACTAACCCAGAGGAACCTTGAAACAGCTCAAGAAAACACAATGTTGTCTATTGTTTGTGATTCCAACAACAACTTTCACATGTCCAACAACGATGCTACTCTTTAGCAGATAAGGAAATGCCATCACACCATCATGTGCTATGCCTTCATGAAGACCAGCCCCAGTGATGATCTATCCCTGGCCTGAACAAGCACTGGGAGTCTGTTATCGGCTGTATCCTCAGTCTTGGACGGATTTGATGTGAGACTGCTTCCTGCTTCATCCTCTGTCCACTTCCTGTTAAGCTGTGGACCTTCAGAATCATTACACTACTTCCTGTTCGTCCTTCAGAACCTTCTGGTCAGAGGAACTCATCATGCTACAATATGACTTCCTGTCAGACTCTTATCAGGAGGAACAGATACAGGCCCTAATGCTAACATCGTCTCACCGGGTGTCTCTGTCTCCCTGGTGATCAGCCTAGTGTAACCCTATGAACTGCCCTTCTGCACAGTTTCCCATTTGTGTCAGAAATCTGCTGTACTGAAAGAGAGAGGGGCATGTCTGTTTAAAGTGTCAGTCTGCTGTACTGAACGAGAGAGAGGGGCATGTCTGTTTAAAGTGCAAATCTGCTGTACTGAAAGAGAGAGGGGCATGTCTGTTTAAAGTGTCAGTCTGCTGTACTGAACGAGAGAGAGGGGCATGTCTGTTTAAAGTGTCAGTCTGCTGTACTGAACGAGAGAGAGGGGCATGTCTGTTTAAAGTGTCAGTCTGCTGTACTGAACGAGAGAGAGGGGCATGTCTGTTTAAAGTGCCACGTTTTAACATCTCCAGCACCAAACCTATGTCTCCATCTGAAAACGGCGTGTTTCTATGAACTGTGGTTAAAAAGATCAGAAGAAAGGTCCTAAAAGGCTTCTGCTGTGACATCACAGGGTAGGATTTAAATTTCTACAACTTTCTAGCCAGAGAGACTTGTCTTTCTCCCCACGTCACCTCTAATCTCATTGTGTTTGAAAATCGCTGTAAGCTGCTGGGGGAGGTTGGTGGGGTGGTCAGGGTTAGGGGACCTACCAAGGAGGGGGTGGGGGTAGTAGAAGATCTGGGTGGGGGGGGGTAGAGTTGGTGCGTAATGAGTTCCCCAGCTGGCCCCCTGGGACCTGTGGGCTCGTGCTCCGTTCCTCTCCTGGCCGCTTTAAATCCACAAGCTGTTTATTTAGTCAAGATTAGGAACGTAAAACCTTACAACATCCTGGGAACGCGGAGAGAGATGGATAATGATGGAGTAAGTAATGAAAATGAATGGAGTGAGCGAAAGGAGGAGATGGGAAAACAGAAGGAAGAGGGATAGTTCACCTTCGACAGGATGTCATCCAACTGATGGATGTTATTGTAATTAATTAACTGTTTTCCTCTTATTCAAGCAATATTGGCTTTCACATCCTCACACCGAATTGACTTTAGCCAAAGCAGACTGTACATGGTTCAGCTATTCCCTTGCCTTAGCTGCTACAGATAAATACTGTATACCTGATTCAACTGATGGCTGATTCAAAATGGTGGCTGATACAAAATGATGGCAACACACAGCTATACCTGATTCAACTATAGCTAGAGACAATTATACCTGATTCAACTGATAGCTACAGATAATTATACCTGATTCAACTATACCTGATTCAACTATAACTAGAGACAATTATACCTGATTCAACTATAACTGATTCAACTATACCTGATTCAACTATAGCTAGAGACATTTATACCTGATTCAACTATACCTGATTCAACTATAGCTAGAGACATTTATACCTGATTCAATTATACCTGATTCAACTATACCTGATTCAACTATAACTACAGACATTTATACCTGATTCAACTATAACTACAGACAATTATACCTGATTCAACTATACCTGATTCAACTATAGCTAGAGACATTTATACCTGATTCAACTATACCTGATTCAACTATAGCTAGAGACATTTATACCTGATTCAACTATACCTGATTCAACTATAGCTAGAGACATTTATACCTGATTCAACTATACCTGATTCAACTATAGCTAGAGACATTTATACCTGATTCAACTATACCTGATTCAACTATAACTAGAGACATTTATACCTGATTCAACTATACCTGATTCAACTATAGCTAGAGACATTTATACCTGATTCAACTATACCTGATTCAACTATAGCTAGAGACATTTATACCTGATTCAACTATACCTGATTCAACTATAACTAGAGACATTTATACCTGATTCAACTATACCTGATTCAACTATAACTAGAGACAATTATACCTGATTCAACTATAACTGATTCAACTATACCTGATTCAACTATAGCTAGAGACATTTATACCTGATTCAACTATACCTGATTCAACTATAACTAGAGACATTTATACCTGATTCAACTATACCTGATTCAACTATAACTAGAGACAATTATACCTGATTCAACTATAACTGATTCAACTATACCTGATTCAACTATAGCTAGAGACATTTATACCTGATTCAACTATACCTGATTCAACTATAACTAGAGACATTTATACCTGATTCAACTATAGCTACAGACAATTATACCTGATTCAACTATACCTGATTCAACTATACCTGATTCAACTATAACTAGAGACAATTATACCTGATTCAACTATACCTGATTCAACTATAACTAGAGACAATTATACCTGATTCAACTATACCTGATTCAACTATAACTAGAGACAATTATACCTGATTCAACTATAACTGATTCAACTATACCTGATTCAACTATAGCTAGAGACATTTATACCTGATTCAACTATACCTGATTCAACTATAACTAGAGACATTTATACCTGATTCAACTATACCTGATTCAACTATAACTAGAGACAATTATACCTGATTCAACTATAACTGATTCAACTATACCTGATTCAACTATAGCTAGAGACATTTATACCTGATTCAACTATACCTGATTCAACTATAACTAGAGACATTTATACCTGATTCAACTATAGCTACAGACAATTATACCTGATTCAACTATACCTGATTCAACTATACCTGATTCAACTATAACTAGAGACAATTATACCTGATTCAACTATACCTGATTCAACTATAACTAGAGACAATTATACCTGATTCAACTATACCTGATTCAACTATAACTAGAGACAATTATACCTGATTCAACTGATAACTACAGACAACTATACCTGATTCAACTGATAACTACAGACAATTATACCTGATTCAACTATAGCTAGAGACATTTATACCTGATTCAACTATACCTGATTCAACTATAACTAGAGACATTTATACCTGATTCAACTATACCTGATTCAACTATAACTAGAGACAATTATACCTGATTCAACTATACCTGATTCAACTATAACTAGAGACAATTATACCTGATTCAACTGATAACTACAGACAACTATACCTGATTCAACTGATAACTACAGACAATTATACCTGATTCAACTATAACTACAGACAATTATACCTGATTCAACTATAGCTACAGACAACTA
This sequence comes from Oncorhynchus nerka, assembly GCF_034236695.1. Classification (NCBI taxonomy): domain Eukaryota; kingdom Metazoa; phylum Chordata; class Actinopteri; order Salmoniformes; family Salmonidae; genus Oncorhynchus; species Oncorhynchus nerka. Next base: position 328,178 of record NC_088418.1, on the reverse strand, counting down.
TACCTGATTCAACTATAACTAGAGACAATTATACCTGATTCAGCTATAGCTACAGACAATTATACCTGATTCAACTATACCTGATTCAACTATAACTAGAGACAACTATACCTGATTCAACTGATAACTACAGACAACTATACCTGATTCAACTGATAACTACAGACAATTATACCTGATTCAACTATAGCTACAGACAATTATACCTGATTCAACTATAACTAGAGACAACTATACCTGATTCAACTGATAACTACAGACAACTATACCTGATTCAACTGATAGCTACAGACAACTATACCTGATTCAACTATAACTAGAGACAATTATACCTGATTCAACTGATAGCTACAGACAACTATACCTGATTCAACTATAGCTAGAGACAATTATACCTGATTCAACTATAACTACAGACAATTATACCTGATTCAACTATAGCTACAGACATTTATACCTGATTCAACTATAACTACAGACAATTATACCTGATTCAATTATACCTGATTCAACTATACCTGATTCAACTATACCTGATTCAACTATACCTGATTCAACTATAACTAGAGACAATTATACCTGATTCAACTATAGCTACAGACAATTATACCTGATTCAACTATACCTGATTCAACTATACCTGATTCAACTATAACTAGAGACAATTATACCTGATTCAACTATACCTGATTCAACTATAGCTACAGACATTTATACCTGATTCAATTATACCTGATTCAACTATAGCTACAGACAATTATACCTGATTCAACTATAGCTACAGACAATTATACCTGATTCAATTATACCTGATTCAATTATACCTGATTCAACTATAACTACAGACAATTATACCTGATTCAACTATAACTAGAGACAATTATACCTGATTCAATTATACCTGATTCAACTATAGCTACAGACAATTATACCTGATTCAACTGATAGCTACAGACAATTATACCTGATTCAACTATACCTGATTCAACTATAACTAGAGACAATTATACCTGATTCAATTATACCTGATTCAACTATAACTGATTCAACTATACCTGATTCAACTATACCTGATTCAACTATACCTGATTCAACTATACCTGATTCAACTATAGCTACAGACAATTATACCTGATTCAACTATACCTGATTCAACTATACCTGATTCAACTATAGCTACAGACAATTATACCTGATTCAACTATAGCTACAGACAATTATACCTGATTCAACTATAGCTACAGACAATTATACCTGATTCAGCTACAGACAACTATACCTGAATCAACTATACCTGAATCAACTATACCTGATTCAACTATACCTGATTATACTATACCTGATTATACTATACCTGATTATACTATAGCTACAGACAATTATAACTGATTCAACTATACCTACAGGCAACTATAGTTGGTTCGACGATACCCGATTAGACGATAGCTTATTCAAGTGATAGCTTCAGTGTTGGTTGTGTGTGAGAGGCTAATGGATGTGATGTGTGTAGTACTTCTGTGGTGCACCAGTCTGCCTCAGCAGACAGCAGGACATGACAGGTGTGTGTTGTACTATGTCTTCTGTGGTGCACCAGTCTGCCCCAGCAGACAGCAGGACATGGCAGGTGTGTGTAGTACTATGTCTTCTGTGGTGCACCAGTCTGCCCCAGCAGACAGCAGGACATGGCAGGTGTGTGTAGTACTATGTCTTCTGTGGTGCACCAGTCTGCCTCAGCAGACAGCAGGACATGACAGGTGTGTGTTGTACTATGTCTTCTGTGGTGCACCAGTCTGCCCCAGCAGACAGCAGGACATGGCAGGTGTGTGTAGTACTATGTCTTCTGTGGTGCACCAGTCTGCCCCAGCAGACAGCAGGACATGGCAGGTGTGTGTTGTACTATGTCTTCTGTGGTGCACCAGTCTGCCCCAGCAGACAGCAGGACATGACAGGTGTGTGTAGTACTATGTCTTCTGTGGTGCACCAGTCTGCCCCAGCAGACAGCAGGACATGGCAGGTGTGTGTAGTACTATGTCTTCTGTGGTGCACCAGTCTGCCCCAGCAGACAGCAGGACATGACAGGTGTGTGTAGTACTATGTCTTCTGTGGTGCACCAGTCTGCCCCAGCAGACAGCAGGACATGACAGGTGTGTGTTGTACTAGGTCTGAGGCAGGGCAGGAAACAGATGTGATGCTAGATGCTACAGAGGGCTTTAAGAGGGGGGTGCTACTATCAGTACTGTTGTCTGACCACCTCTCTCCTCTCTCCTTCCTGTGGGCCTAATAAGAGCTGCTCTCATCTTCTGATAACAACCCCAAAACACAGGATGCAGGTCCTTCTGATCAGCATGTACCCTAGATCTATGTGTGACCGACTGGCTCCCTGTCTGATCCTTGTTCCTGAGATCTTGAATTTGTACCTCCTGGGTTTACTACCAGGTCTGGGGCTGACAGGGCTCAACCTGGGTGATGAAAGGGTTAACACTGGAGGAGGAGCAGGTCAAGTGTTCCCTGCAGGGGTTCTGTGGTCAATATGGACATACAGTTCACGGCTCAATCACACCAGTCATAGTACCACATGGATGGGATGCTAGGTAGATGCTTTGGTTGGAGGAGAAACACTATCTCCAGTGAGACCAAGGAGAGACACAGGAAGTGGGGGGTTAATGTGGACTTCCTGTATGTGTTAGAAGCCTTGAACAGTATACTTCCTCTTCCTGCTAACCCTGTGTGATGACACCTCTATGGCCCTGTACGGTGTGATGTCATGAGCTCTCAGACATGTCCAGAACAGCAGTGTAACTAACATGTTGTCTCCTCTCTACAGCCCATGTCCAGAGCAGGGGATGGGAGATGAGTTTAACCTCATGGATCATTCAGACATCTACATACTAGACTTCAGTAAGTTGTTATTTTTTCTCACACACACACACACACCCTGTTCCTCCCACAGCCCCTACAAAGCCATGGCCAGCTGGCAGAGGGTCAGTCTCATTGTCACAGAGGGGGTCAATGTTTGTGGGCTGTAAATAAACCTGAGGACAGTGTGGACTGGCAGTGCCCATCCTGTCCCTGTCTCTGTGCCAGCAGCATGCCAACCCCTGTGCCTGCCCTCTGTCTGTCCATATTGTAGCAGCAGCCAACCCCTGAGCCTCTGTCTGTCTGTCTGTCCATATTGTAGCAGTAGCCAACCCCTGAGCCTCTGTCTGTCTGTCCATATTGCAGCAGCAGCCAACCCCTGAGCCTCTGTCTGTCTGTCCATATTGTAGCAGCAGCCAACCCCTGAGCCTCTGTCTGTCTGTCTGTCCATATTGTAGCAGTAGCCAACCCCTGAGCCTCTGTCTGTCTGTCCATATTGCAGCAGCAGCCAACCCCTGAGCCTCTGTCTGTCTGTCCATATTGTAGCAGTAGCCAACCCCTGAGCCTCTGTCTGTCTGTCCATATTGTAGCAGCAGCCAACCCCTGAGCCTCTGTCTTTCTGTCCATATTGCAGCAGCAGCCAACCCCTGAGCCTCTGTCTGTCTGTCCATATTGTAGCAGCAGCCAACCCCTGAGCCTCTGTCTGTCTGTCCATATTGTAGCAGCAGCCAACCCCTGAGCCTCTGTCTGTCTGTCCATATTGCAGCAGCAGCCAACCCCTGAGCCTCTGTCTGTCTGTCCATATTGCAGCAGCAGCCAACCCCTGAGCCTCTGTCTGTCTGTCCATATTGTAGCAGCAGCCAACCCCTGAGCCTCTGTCTGTCTGTCTGTCTGTCCATATTGTAGCAGCAGCCAACCCCTGAGCCTCTGTCTGTCCATATTGTAGCAGCAGCCAACCCCTGAGCCTCTGTCTGTCTGTCTGTCTGTCCATATTGTAGCAGCAGCCAACCCCTGAGCCTCTGTCTGTCCATATTGTAGCAGCAGCCAACCCCTGAGCCTCTGTCTGTCTGTCCATATTGTAGCAGCAGCCAACCCCTGAGCCTCTGTCTGTCTGTCCATATTGTAGCAGCAGCCAACCCCTGAGCCTCTGTCTGTCCATATTGTAGCAGCAGCCAACCCCTGAGCCTCTGTCTGTCTGTCCATATTGCAGCAGCAGCCAACCCCTGAGCCTCTGTCTGTCCATATTGCAGCAGCAGCCAACCCCTGAGCCTCTGTCTGTCTGTCCATATTGTAGCAGCAGCCAACCCCTGAGCCTCTGTCTGTCTGTCCATATTGTAGCAGCAGCCAACCCCTGAGCCTCTGTCTGTCTGTCCATATTGTAGCAGCAGCCAACCCCTGAGCCTCTGTCTGTCTGTCCATATTGTAGCAGCAGCCAACCCCTGAGCCTCTGTCTGTCTGTCCATATTGTAGCAGCAGCCAACCCCTGAGCCTCTGTCTGTCTGTCCATATTGCAGCAGCAGCCAACCCCTGAGCCTCTGTCTGTCCATAATATACAAGAGGTGACACAACCCTTTTAAGGGCACAAGCTGAACGGAAGTTTGTTTCTTCTCACGGGAGTGGGGGGGTGGGTTACGGGGACTTTATTAGACTGATTAAGTCTGGTTGTAGTATATCAAGATGGCGCCAATACGGATTTTTTGTTGACTCTGACTTTCTCTCTGTCTCTTTGTCTCTCTGTATCTGTGTCTCTCTGTGTCCGTCTCTCTGTCTCTGTGTGTGATTAGCTCTGCCTGATGGCAATGTTAAAGGTGTTAATATCTTTTCCTGTCTCAGGTCCTAATCTGAAGACGTTATGCAAGCTAGCTGTTATTAACTACAGTCTGGACCAGCAGGGACTACCACACGACATCAGGTAACACCTTCCCCTAACCCTTAACCCCTGACCCTAACGCAAGCTAGCTGTTATTAACTAGTCTGGGCCAGGGTGGTCTACCACACAACCTCAGGTAACCCCTTCCCCTAACCTTTAACCCCTGACCCAATCTAGCTATTATTAACTAGTCTGGACCAACTAGGACTACCACACTCTCTTCTCTCCTTCTCTTCTCTGCTCCTTTCCTCTACTCTACGCGCCTCTTCTCTCCTTCTTTCCTCTCCTCCTCTCATCTTCTTTATTTTCTACTCTCCTCTTCTCTCCTCCTCATTTCTCCTTCCTTCCTCTTCTCTCTTCCTCGTTCTCTTCTCTCCTCCTCGTTCTCTCTCCATTTCTCTCTTGTACTTCTTTCTTCTCGCCTCTTCTTCCTCTCCTCTTCTCTCATCTTCTCTTCTCCTCTCTTTCTCTCTACTTTTCTTTCTCCTCTCCTCTTCTGTCGTCCTCTTCTTCCTAGTGGTTGTGTTATTATATCTTTGTGTGCTTGACAGCATCGTCAGTCTCGTCCAGTAAAAGGTTTTATTTTCCATGCTAATGTTCTGCTAGTCAACTCGTTTATCTGCTACCACTACTAATGTTCACCTGATAATTAACTGAATACGTGTGTGTGAACACACACACCACTCTGGTGGGATCAGGCGGGTCCCAGTGACTGATCTTCAACCCCCATGCCAATCACCCCCTGTCCCACAACACACTGGAGTCATCCCCCTCCTCACACACGCTTCCAGCAAGTCAGAAAGAGTGTGTTACAAGAGAGAGAGAAAGGGAGGGAGTGAGTTTGAAAGGTGAGCCAGTGAAAACAACCAGTGACCTGTCATCAGGCCAGCTCTCATCTCAGTCCCTCTAGTCTCCCTCTGTAACCCTCAGCCTCTCTGGTCTCATTAGTCTCTCTCCCTAGCCCTCAGCCTCTCTAGTCTCATCAGTCTCTCTCCCTAGCCCTCAGCCTCTCTGGTCTCATCAGTCTCTCTCCCTAGCCCTCAGCCTCTCTAGTCTCATCAGTCTCTCTCCCTAGCCCTCAGCCTCTCTAGTCTCATCAGTCTCTCTCCCTAGCCCTCAGCCTCTCTAGTCTCATCAGTCTCTCTCCCTAGCCCTCAGCCTCTCTAGTCTCATCAGTCTCTCTCCCTAGCCCTCAGCCTCTCTAGTCTCATCAGTCTCTCTCCCTAGCCCTCAGCCTCTCTAGTCTCATCAGTCTCTCTCCCTAGCCCTCAGCCTCTCTAGTCTCATCAGTCTCTCTCCCTAGCCCTCAGCCTCTCTAGTCTCATCAGTCTCTCCCCCTAGCCCTCACCCTCTCTAGTCTCATCAGTCTCTCCCCCTAGCCCTCACTCTCTCTAGTCTCATTAGTCTCTCTCCCTAGCCCTCAGCCTCTCTAGTCTCATCAGTCTCTCTCCCTAGCCCTCAGCCTCTCTAGGCTCATCAGTCTCTCTCCCTAGCCCTCAGCCTCGCTGGTCTCATCAGTCTCTCTCCCTAGCCCTCAGCCTCTCTAGTCTCATCAGTCTCTCTCCCTAGCCCACAGCCTCTCTAGTCTCATCAGTCTCTCTCCCTAGCCCTCACCCTCTCTAGTCTCATCAGTCTCTCTCCCTAGCCCTCAGCCTCTCTAGTCTCATCAGTCTCTCTCTCTGTAACCCTCAGCCTCTCTAGTCTCATTAGTCTCTCTCCTTTGCCTCAGTGAGGCTTCCCTGAGCCTGGCCTACAGAATCACTGAGAGAACAAACAACCAGAGGTCCTCAATGAATGACAAAGGATGTTGATTTAGCCAATTGTTACGCATTGACTCTTTCGCTCTCTTTCTGTGTCTCCTGTCTGGGTCTCCTGTCTCCTGTCTGGGTCTCCTGTCTGGGTCTCGGTCTCCTGTCTGGGTCTCGGTTTCCTGTCTGGGTCTCGGTCTCTGTCTCCTGTCTGGGTCTCGGTCTCCTGTCTCTGTCTCCTGTCTGGGTCTCTGTCTCCTGTCTGGGTCTCCTGTCTGGGTCTCCTGTCTGGGTCTCGGTCTCCTGTCTGGGTCTCGGGTCTCCTGTCTGGGTCTCGGTCTCCTGTCTGGGTCTCGGTCTCCTGTCTCCTGTCTGGGTCTCCTGTCTGGGTCTCTTGTCTCCTGTCTGGGTCTCCTGTCTGGGTCTCTTGTCTCCTGTCTGGGTCTCTCTCTCTCTCTCTTGTCTGGGTCGGTCACTCTTGTCTGGGTCTCTTTTCTGGGTCTCCTGTCTCTTTCTCCTGTCTGGGTCTCCTGTCTCTGTATCCTGTCTGGGTTTCCTGTCTCTGTCTCCTATCTGGGTCTTCTGTCTGGGTCTCTCTCCTGTCTGGGTCTCTGTGTTCCATGTAGGTGGGAGCTGAACGCCATGACGACCAACAGTAACATCAGTAGACCCATCTTCTCCTCTCACGGCTAATCTGGACTGGTACCCTCCCCAGTACCAGAACACCAAGGCTGAACTGACCCAGAGATACCACAGTATCTGAACACCAGGGCTGAACTGACCCAGAGATACCATACTACCAGAACACCAGGGCTGAACTGACCCAGAGATACCACAGTATCTGAACACCAGGGCTGAACTGACCCAGAGATACCACACTACCAGAACACCAGGGCTGAACTGACCCAGAGATACCACAGTATCTGAACACCAGGGCTGAACTGACCCAGAGCTACCACAGTACCAGAACACCAGGGCTGAACTGACCCAGAGATACCACAGTACCAGAACACCAGGGCTGAACTGACCCAGAGATACCACAGTATCTGAACACCAGGGCTGAACTGACCCAGAGCTACCACAGTACCAGAACACCAGGGCTGAACTGACCCAGAGATACCACAGTATCTGAACACCAGGGCTGAACTGACCCAGAGATACCACAGTATCTGAACACCAAGGCTGAACTGACCCAGACATACCACAGTATCTGAACTCTACTGTCTGGACTGACTCCACTAGAACCCTACTGTCTGGACTGACTCCACCAGAACCCTACTGTCTCTTGCTGTTGGCTAAGTAAAATCATTGATCTCCCAGTTCACCAGATCTTCTCTATTTTAGCCCCTGGACACTGACAGGAGGGGTTCTATTGGTGCTGAATGCTGTTTTAGTATCTGGGTTTGTGTTGCTCTAATACTCACAACTCAATGAGAATCACTTTGATTGTTAACTAGTGTTACAATGAGCAGAACATATTCTCCCTGGTTGTTTTACCAGTATTACAATGAGCAGAACATATTCTCCCTGGTTGTTTTACCAGTATTATAATGAGCAGAACATATTCTTCACTCAACACTGATATTTTTTTTAAATTGCAATGATAATGATGCCATGTTCTTGTTTTCTCTGGTCCGTTCTCTTCTCTCTGACTGATCAGATCAGTCTGTAGTGATTATCATGTTTTTAAAGGAGAAATCCGCCATTAGAAAAGCATCTACAGTGGGGCAAAAAAGTATTTAGTCAGCCACCAATTGTGCAAGTTCTCCCACTTAAAAAGATGAGAGAGGCCTGTAATTTTCATCATAGGTACACTTCAACTATGACGGACAAAATGCGGGAAAAAAATCCAGAAAATCACATTGTAGGATTTTTTATGAATTTATTTGCAAATTATGGTGGAAAATAGTTCTGTCATCTCTTCTCTCTGTTGAACAACTGGACGCCACAGAAATGTCTTCTACCTGACAGAATGCCAACTAACCCCCATAGTTTACTGAGATGATCCCAACCCCCTGAGAGGATCCCAACCCCCTGAGAGGATCCCAACCCCCTGAGAGGATCCCAACCCCCTGAGATGATCCCAACCCCCATAGTTTACTGAGATGATCCCAACCCCCTGAGAGGATCCCAACCCCCTGAGATGATCCCAACCCCCTGAGATGATCCCAACCCCCTGAGATGATCCCAACCCCTGAGATGATCCCAACCCCCTGAGATGATCCCAACCCCTGAGAGGATCCCAACCCCTGAGAGGATCCCAACCCCTGAGATGATCCCAACCCCTGAGATGATCCCAACCCCTGAGAGGATCCCAACCCCTGAGATGATCCCAACCCCTGAGATGATCCCAACCCCTGAGATGATCCCAACCCCTGAGATGATCCCAACCCCATAGTTTACTGAGATGATCCCAACCCCTAAGATGATCCCAACCCCTGAGATGATCCCAACCCCTGAGATGATCCCAACCCCTGAGATGATCCCAACCCCTGAGATGATCCCAACCCCCATAGTTTACTGAGATGATCCCAACCCCCTAAGATGATCCCAACTATACTGGCACAGCAGAGTGTACAGCTTACCTATACTGGCACAGCAGAGTATACAGCTTACCTATACTGGCACAGCAGAGTGTACAGCTTACCTATACTGGCACAGCAGAGTATACAGCTTACCTATACTGGCACAGCAGAGTGTACAGCTTACCTATACTGGCACAGCAGAGTGTACAGCTTACCTATACTGGCACAGCAGAGTATACAGCTTACCCATACTGGCACAGCAGAGTATACAGCTTACCTATACTGGCACAGCAGAGTGTACAGCTTACCTATACTGGCACAGCAGAGTGTACAGCTTACCTATACTGGCACAGCAGAGTATACAGCTTACCTATACTGGCACAGCAGAGTATACAGCTTACCTATACTGGCACAACAAAGTGTGCAGCTTACCTATACCACTCCCGTAACCTAGCCAACCGTTAGCCAACCGTTAGCAGCTGATGCCAGCCAGATGGCTGTGTCCTGTCTGTCTAATGAAAGGATTCAGACCCCTTGACTTTTTTCCACATTTTGCTACGTTACAGCCTTATTCTAAAATGGATTACATTGTTGTTTTTTGCCTCATCAATCTTCACACAGTACCCCATAACGACATCACAGTACCCCATAATGACATCACAGTACCCCATAATGACATCACAATACCTCATAATGACATCACAATACTGCATAATGATGAAGCAAAATAAAACATATCACATTTACCTAAGTATTCAGACCCTTTACTCAGTACTTTGATGAAGCACCTTTGGCAGCGATTACAGCCTCTGGTCTTCTTGGGTATGATGCTACAAGCTTGGCACACCTCTATTTCGGGATCTGCAGACCCTCTCAAGCTCTGTCAGGTTGGATGGAGAGCGTCGCTGCACAGCTATTTTCAGGTCTCTCCAGAGATTTGATCGGGTTCAAGTCCAGGCTCTGGCTGGGCCACTCAGGGACATTCAAAGACTTGTCTCGAAGCCACTCCTGCGTTGTCTTGGCTGTGTGGCTAGGGTTTTTATCCTGGTGGAAGGTGAACCTTCGCCCCAGTCTGAGGTCCTGAGCGCTCTGGAGCCGGTTTTCATCAAGGATCTCTCTCTAGTTTATTCTGTTCATCTTCACCTCGATCCTGACTAGTCTCCCAGTCCCTGCCGCTGTAAAACCTCCCCACGGCATGATGCTGCCACCACCATGCTTCACCATAGGGATTGTGCCAGTTTTCCTCCAGACGTGACGCTTGGCATCCAGGCCAAAAAGTTCAATTTGTTCAACCCTGGTTTCATCACACCTGTCTTTTGGCAAACTCCAAGCGGGCTGTCATGTGCCTTTTACTGAGGAGTGGCTTCCATCTGGCCACTCTACCATAAAGACCTGATTGATGGAGTGTTGCAGAGATGGTTGTCCTTCTGGAAGGTTCTCCCATCTCCACAGAGGAACTCTGGAGCTCTGTCAAAGTGACCATCAGGTTCTTGGTCACCTCCCTGACCAAGACCCTTCTTCCCTGATAGCTCAGTTTGCCCAGGCGGCCAGCTCTAGGAAGAGTCTTGGTGGTTCCAAACTTCTTCCATTTAGGAATGTTGGAGGCCACTGTGTTCTTTGACCTTATTTTTGGTACCCTTCTCCAGATATGTGCCTCGACACAATCCTGTCTCAAAGCTCTACGGACAATTCCTTCGACCTCATGGCTTGGTTTTTGCGCTGACTTGCATTGTCAACTGTAGGACATTTTATATAGACAGGTGTGTGCCTTTCCAAATCATGTCCAATCAATTGAATTTACCACAGGTGGACTCCAATCAAGTTGTACAAACATCTCAAAGATGATCAATGGAAACAGGATGAACCTGAGCTCAATTTCAAGTCTCATAGCAAAGGGTCTGAATACTTTTGTAAATAAGATATTTCTGCAAACATTTCAGGATTTATTTTTTATTTTTTAGAATAAGGCTGCAACATAACAAAATGTGGAACAAGTCAAGGGGTCTGAATATATATGTATATTAATATGTTCAGCCCTTTATTGTGTAGCTTATCAGAGAGATATAATATGGAAAAGAGCAAACAAAGCAAGATAAGTATATATAAATTCAGCTGTCCATTAATCAGTTGGTGTGTGTCCTGTGGGGTTGAGGCTACGAACCCATAGGCTTCTCATACCTTCTGGGAGGGAGGGTGGACAATGAGCCTGTCATAGTGGATGTCCCCATGTGCTCTGGCAGCTTTCATGGCTGTGATCAGTTCTTTCCTCTTCTGGCAAACAGCTTCAGGATAGTCCTCGTTGAGGAAGAAATACGTCCCTCTCATGTTCTTGGCTCTTTCTAGAACAGCTACCTTGTCCTTGAACCTCAGGAACTTGACCACTATCAGACTGGGTCTGTAACCTGGCCAGACGGAGGGTTTACTAGTCCTGTGAACGTGCTCCACCTCAATCTTCCTGTGGTCCATCTTCAATTTCTCAGAGATCATTTCCCTCACTTTGTCCTCAGACTCCGTCCAGATCTCATGTGGAGATTCTGCAATTCTGTCCACAGCCATGTTGTTTCCGCCTTATCTGTCATTGTCATCATGGATTCACACACATAACTGATGTCCTCAATGACTTACAGGTTGCTTTCATCTTGCTGTTGTCCTGTTTCAACTCATCGAGCTGACCCCGGGGGAACTGCAGACTGGTCTTCAGGTCGTCCAATCTTTTGTTAGTTGAATCCACCAGTATTTGGACAAAACACTTGAAGCTGTGTCAGTGTGTTGTGACAACTGTTAGAGTGGCCTTTTATTTTATTATGGATTATCTTGACAAAGGAGAAATGCTCACTAACAGGGATGTAAACAAATTTGTGCATAACATTTGAGAGAAATACGTTTTTTGTGCATATGGAACATTTCTGGTATTTTTATTTCAGCTCATGAAACATGAGACCAACACTTAATATGTTGCGTTAATGTTTTTGTTCAGTGTATGTTTGCATATAATGAAAATAAATTCAAACAAAAAACTATACTGGCATCTTTTGTCGATTTATTTAATTGTTTATTAAATTATATTCTTAGCTCAAAGTGACTATTTAATAGTAGTAGCCATAATTCATAAATGGCAGCTTGCAGGGTTCTGGTTCAGTGAAGAAGAACCTCTAGGTTTCTGACGAAAGGACCCTATAAAAGGGGGATATGATGCAATCAAGGTTCTTTAAGGAACCTTTTCTACTAAAAGTGTATAAACTGTACACACAGGCTAATGATAAGCACAATCTCACACCAAGTTAAGTTTTTAGAAAGAGCAACTTTTAAGTGAAAACTGGCACTGGTATATTTTGTGCATATACACAATGTTTATATATTAGACACCTTTCTCTGGGAAGCCGAACGAGTAGATTACAGCAGAGACTGTCTAAAGTAGAGAATCCCAACAGTAAGTCTAGACTACAGCAGAGAATCCCAACAGTAAGTCTAGACTACACCAGAGAATCCCAACAGTAAGTCTAGACTACACCAGAGAATCCCAACAGTAAGTCTAGACTACAGCAGAGAATCCCAACAGTAAGTCTAGACTACAGCAGAGAATCCCAACAGTAAGTCTAGACTACACCAGAGAATCCCAACAGTAAGTCTAGACTACACCAGAGAATCCCAACAGTAAGTCTAGACTACAGCAGAGAATCCCAACAGTAAGTCTAGACTACAGCAGAGAATCCCAACAGTAAGTCTAGACTAGAGCAGAGAATCCCAACAGTAGACAGTATGCCTGGGTTATGAACTACAAGGACATTATCCAGTATGCCTGGGTTATGAACTACAAGGACATTAATCCAGTATGCCTGGGTTATGAACTACAAGGACATTATCCAGTATGCCTGGGTTATGAACTACAAGGACATTATCCAGTATGCCTGGGTTATGAACTACAAGGACATTATCCAGTATGCCTGGGTCATGAACTACAAGGACATTATCCAGTATGCCTGGGTCATGAACTACAAGGACATTATCCAGTATGCCTGGGTCATGAACTACAAGGACATTATCCAGTATGCCTGGGTTATGAACTACAAGGACATTATCCAGTATGGCTGGGTTATGAACTACAAGGACATTATCCAGTATGCCTGGGTTATGAACTACAAGGACATTATCCAGTATGCCTGGGTCATACTTCACACACTATTTAACTTGTGTTGTTGACCAAGGTGGTTAACCGCTGTGGTGGCTCTGCTTTGTTGTGGTCAAGTTTACTAACCATATTAACCACTGTTGTTAATCTCCTAGCTGCAGCTTGTTGTCAAGGTTGTCAAGGTCAGAGGTTAAGTATCAGAGTTGGTCAGTCCTAATGGACGCTTTCTCTTGGGTGTCTGGTTTCCCTGTGTGTAGCTCCTAATGGCCTGGGTGATGACTTGTGGGTGTGTGTGTGTCTGTCCTCGGGGAGAGCTACTTAAGGCAGACCCTGAATCTAAATGAGTTTTGTGTGAATGAGGCTAAGGGTTGTTATGACTTGGTATTCCCATGGCGGTCTGCTGCAAGTCACAACCATTCTAGATGGATCTTAAATTAGTTCACCGTTGTGATTGATTATCAGGTAAAGACATTTCATCTGTCAATCATCTGAGATATTTTAAGGACACATTAATCATAAGTCAACTTTAGTCAATATGTGTTTAATGAGATCACAGTAAGTCAAGATTGGTATTGTCCTGGTTTCTTACATTAATATTCCATTAGAGCTTAGGGTCTCACTCACAAATATCTTAGGATCTGTCTTAGGGTCTCACTCACAAATATCTTAGGATCTTTCTTAGGGTCTAAGTTCTTGGGGGCCAAATGCCCATTAAACAGTCTGTCGTCACTCTGTTGTGAGTCCCGTCTTGTGGCGCTTCATGGTCCCCAGACTACTGCCATGTGGCCTCTGAGGCTCCCTGGCGGAGGCCCCCTGGCCCCTGGTGGTGTCCTGCTAAAAGCCAGTGTATGAATGCCCTCTGCTCCAATCGTCTGGCCCCGGACAGACCACTCAAGTAGCCATTTTGGGACGTCCTGTCTTGTGGCACCCCACCCCCTTTCTGCACTTGGCCAACACTAGGCTGCTAGAGGACGTATGTCTCATCATAAGGGGAGTGTCTCATAGCCAGCCCTGCTCTCTCTCAATTTCAATTTCAATTTAAGGGACTTCATTGGCATGGGAAACCATATGTTAACATTGCTAAAGCAAGTGAAATAGATAAACAAAAGGGAACTAAACAATACAATCAAATAACAGTTAACATTACACTCACAGAAGTTCCAAAAGAATAAAGACATTTCAAATGTCCTATTTTGAGGCGGCAGCCTAGTGGTTAGAGTGTAGGGACGGCAGGTAGCCTAGTGGTTAGAGTGTTGGGCGGCAGGTGACCTAGTGGTTAGAGCGTTGGGCCAGTAACCAAAAGGTTGCTGGATTGAATCCCCGAGCTGACAAAGTAAAACTCTGTTTTAAACCCACTGTTCCCCTGTATGCCGTCATTGTAAATAAGAATTTGTTCTTAACTGACTTGCCTAGTTGCAGTTGAAGTCGTAAGTTTACATACACCTTAGCCAAATACATTCAAACTCAATTTTTCACAATTCCTGACAGTTAATCCTTGTAATAATTCCCTATCTTAGGTCAGATAGGATCACCACTTTATTTTAAGTTAAATGTCAGAATAATAGTAGAGAGAATGATTTATTTTAGATTTTACTTCTTTCATCACATTCCCAGTGGGTCAGAAGTTTACATACAATCAATTACTATTTGGTAGCATTGCCTTTAAATTGTTTAACTTGGGTCAAATGTTTCGGGTAGCCTTCTACAAGCTTCCCATAATAAGTGGGGTTTTGGCACAATCCTCCTGACAGAGCTGGTGTAACTGAGTCAGGTTTGTAGGCCTCCTTGCTCGCACACGCTTTTTCAGTTCTGCCCACAAATTTTCTATAGGATTGAGGTCGGGGCTTTGTGGTGGCCACTCCAAAACCTTGACTTTGTTGTCCTTAAGCCATTTTTCCACAACTTTGGACGTGTGCTTGAGATCATTGTCCATGATGTCTTGAGATGTTGCTTTAATATATCCACATATAATTTTCTTTCCTCATGATGCCATATATTTTGTGAAGTGCACTAGTCCCTCCTGCAGCAAAGCACCCACACAACATGATGCTGCCACCCCCGTGCTTCATGGTTGGGATGGTGTTCTTCGGCTTGCAAACCTCCCCCTTTTTCCTCCAAATATAACCATGGTCATTATGGCCAAACAGTTCTATTTTTGTTTCATCAGACCAGAGGACATTTCTCCAAAAGTACGATCTTTGTCCCCATGTACAGTTGCAAACCATAGTCTGGCTTTTTAATGGCGGTTTTGGAGCAGTGGCTTCTTCCTTGCTGAGCGGCCTTTCAGGTTATGTCAATATAGGACTCGTTTAACTGTGGCTAGAGATACCTTTGTACCGGTTTCCTCCAGCATCTTCACAAGGTCCTTTGCTGATGTTCTGGGATTGATTTGCACTTTTCGCATTGAAGTTCGTTCATCTCTAGGAGACAGAACGCGTCTCCTTCCTGAGCGGTATGATGGCTGTGTGGTCCCATGGTGTTTATACTTGTGTACTATTGTTTGTATAGATGAACGTGGTACCTTCAGGCATTTGGAAATTGCTCCCAAGGATGAACCAGACTTGTGGAGGTCTACAATTCTTTTTCTGAGGTCTTGACTGATTTCTTTTGATTTTCCCATGATGTCAAGCAAAGAGGAACTGAGTTTGAAGGTCGGCCTTGAAATACATCCACAGGTACACCTCCAATTGACTCAAATTATGTCAATTAGCCTATCAGAAGCTTCTAAAGCCATGACATCATTTTCTGGAATTTTCCGAGCTGTTTGAAAGCTCAGTCAACTTAGTGTATGTAAACTTCTGACCCACTGGAATTGTGATACAGTGAATTTTAAGTGAAATAATTTGTCTCTAAACAATTGTTGGAAAAACTACTTGTGTCATGCACAAAGTAGATGTCCTAACTGACTTGCCAAAACTATAGTTTGTTAACAAGAAATGTGTGTTGTGATTGAAAAACAAGTTTTAATGACTTCAACCTAAGTGTATGTAAACCTCCGACTTCAACTGAAAATGAAGGTAAAATATATATACACTGCTCAAAAAAATAAAGGGAACACTTAAACAACACAATGTAACTCCAAGTCAATCACACTTCTGTGAAATCAAACTGTCCACTTAGGAAGCAACACTGATTGACAATAAATGTCACATGCTGTCGTGCAAATGGAACAGGTGGAAATTATAGGCAATTAGCAAGACACCCCCAATAAAGGAGTGGTTCTGCAGGTGGTGACCACAGACCACTTCTCAGTTCCTATGCTTCCCGGCTGATGTTTTGGTCACTTTTGAATGCTGGCGGTGCTTTCACTCTAGTGGTAGCATGAGACGGAGTCTACAACCCACACAAGTGGCTCAGGTAGTGCAGCTCATCCAGGATGGAACATCAATGCGAGCTGTGGCAAGAAGGTTTGCTGTGTCTGTCAGCGTAGTGTCCAGAGCATGGAGGCGCTACCAGGAGACAGGCCAGTACATCAGGAGACGTGGAGGGCAACAATCCAGCAGCAGGACCGCTACTTCCGCCTTTGTGCAAGGAGGAGCAGGAGGAGCACTGCCAGAGCCCTGCAAAATTACCTCCAGCAGGCCACAAATGTGCATGTGTCTGCTCAAACGGTCAGAAACAGACTCCATGAGGGTGGTATGAGGGCCCGACGTTCACAGGTGGGGGTTGTGCTTACAGCCCAACACCGTGCAGGACTTTTGGCATTTGCCAGAGAACACCAATATTGGCAAATTCGCCACTGGCGCCCTGTGCTCTTCACAGATGAAAAGCAGGTTCACACTGAGCACATGACAGACGTGACAAAGTCTGGAGACGCCGTGGAGAACGTTCTGCTGCCTGCAACATCCTCCAGCATGACTGGTTTGGCGGTGGGTCAGTCATGGTGTGGGGTGGCATTTCTTTGGGGGGCCGCACAGCTCTCCATGTGCTCGCCAGAGGTAGCCTGACTGCCAATATGCTGGTGCGGTTAGCCCTGGATTCCTCCTAATGCAAGACAATGCTAGACCTCATGTGGCTGGAGTGTGTCAGCAGTTCCTGCAAAGGAAGTCATTGATGCTATGGACTGGCCCGCCCATTCCCTAGACCTGAATCCAAATGAGCACATCTGGGACATCATGTCTCGCTCCATCCACCAACGCCATGTTGCACCACAGACTGTCCAGGAGTTGGCGGATGCTTTAGTCCAGGTCTGGGAGGAGATCCCTCAGGAGACCATCCATCACCTCATCAGGATTATGCCCAGGCTTTGTAGGGAGGTCATACAGGCACGTGGAGGCCACACACACTACTGAGCCTCATCTAGACTTGTTTTAAGGACATTACATCAAAGTTGGATCAGCCTGTAGTGTGGGTTTCCACTTTAATTTTGAGTGTGACTCCAAATCCAGACCTCCATGGTTTGATACATTTGATTTCCATTGATCATTTTTGTGTGATTTTGTTGTCGGCACATTCAACTATGTAAAGAAAAAAGTATTTAATAAGAATATTTCATCCATTCAGATCTAGGATGTGTTATTTTAGTGTTCCCTTTATTTTTTTTGAGCAGTGTATATTTTTTTAACATGTCTATATACAGTGTTGTAATGATGTGAAAAGTGTTAATGTTCAAAAGGGAAAATAAATAAACATAAATATGGGTTGTATCTAAAATGGTGTTTGTTCTTCACTGGTTGACCTTTTCTTTTGGCAGCTGATCAAAAATCTTGATGCTGTGATTACTCACTATGGTTTTTGGCACAGTATATATGAGAGTTTATCAAAATTGTTGTTGTTTTTTCGAATTCTTGTATATCTGTGTAATCTGAGTGAAATATGTGTCTCTAATATGGTCATACATTTGGCAGGAGGTTAGGAAGTGCAGCTCAGTTTCCACCTCATTTTGTGGGCAGTGTGCACATAGCCTGTCTTCTCTTGAGAGCCAGGTCTGCCTACGGCAGCCTTTCTCAATAGCAAGGCAATGCTCACTGAGTCTACATAGTCACAGCTTTCCTTAATTTTGGGTCAGTCACAGTGGACAGGTATTCTGCCACTGTGTACTCTCTGTTTAGGGCCAAATAGCATTCTAGTTTGCTCTGTTTTTTTGTTAATTCTTTCCAATGTGTCAAGTAATTATCTTTTTGTTTTCTCATGATTTGGTTGGGTCTAATTGTGTTGTTGTTCTGGGGCTCTGTGGGGTCTGTTTGTGTTTGTGAACAGAGCCCCAGGACCAGCTTGCTTAGGGGACTCTTCTCCAGGTTCATCTCTCTGTAGGTGATGGCTCTGTTATGGAAGGTTTGGGATTCGCTTCCTGTTAGGTGGTTCTCTGCTCTCTCTCTCTGCCTGCTCTCTCTCTGCCCCTCTCTCCCTGCTCTCACTCTGTCCCTCTGCCTGCTCTCTCTCTGCCTTCTCTCTCTCTGTCCCTCTGCCTGCTCCCTCTCTTGGCTTCTCTTCCTGCTCTCTCTCCCTGCTAATTTCTGCCTACTCTCTCTCTGCCCCTCTCTCTCTGCTCTCACTCTGTCCCTCTCCCTGCTCTCTTTTTGTCCCTCTGCCTGCTCTCTCTCTGTCCCTCTGCCTGCTCTGTCTCTGCCCCTCTCCCTGCTCTCTCTCTGCCTGTTCTCTCTCTCTCTGCCCCTCTCTCCATGCTCTCACTCTGTCCCTCTCCCTGCTCTCTCTCTGCCCCTCTCTCCCTGCTCTCTCTCTGCCTGTTCTCTCTCTCTGCCCCTCTCTCCATGCTCTCACCCTGTCCCTCTCCCTGCTCTCTCTCTCTGCCCCTCTCTCCCTGCTCTCACTCTGTCCCTCTCCCTTCTCCATCTCTCTGTCCCTCTGCCTGCTCACTCTGCCTACTCTGTCCCTCTCCCTGCTATCTCTCTGCCTGCTCTCTCTCTCTGCCCCTCTCTCCCTGCTCTCACTCTGTCCCTCTCCCTTCTCCATCTCTCTGCCTGTTCTCTCTCTGTCCCTCTGCCTGCGCTCTCTCTGTCCCTCTGCCTGCTCTCTCTCTGTCCCTCTGCCTGCTAGCTCTCTGTCCCTCTGCCTGCTCTCTCTGCTTACTCTGTCCCTCTCCCTGCTCTCTCTCTCTGCCCCTCTCTCCCTGCTCTCACTCTGTCCCTCTCCCTTCTCCATCTCTCTGCCTGCTCTCTCTCTGTCCCTCTGCCTGCTCTCTCTCTGTCCCTCTGCCTGATCTCTCTCTGTCCCTCTCCCTGCTCTCTCTCTGCCTGCTCTCTCCCTGCTCTCACTCTGTCCCTCTCCCTGCTCTCTCTCTCTGCCCCTCTCTCCCTGCTCTCACTCTGTCCCTCTCCCTGCTCTCTCTCTGCCTGCTCTCTCTCTCTGCCCCTCTCTCCCTGCTCTCTCTCTGCCTGCTCGCTCTCTGCCCCTCTCTCCCTGCTCTCACTCTGACCCTCTCCCTGCTCTCTCTCTGCCTGCTCTCTCTCTCTGCCCCTCTCTCCCTGCTCTCACTCTGTCCCTCTCCCTTCTCCATCTCTCTGCCTACTCTCTCTCTGTCCCTCTGCCTGCTCTCTCTCTCTGTCCCTCTGCCTGCTCTCTCTCTCTGCCCCTCTCTCCCTGCTCTCACTCTGTCCCTCTCCCTTCTCCATCTCTCTGCCTGTTCTCTCTCTGTCCCTCTGCCTGCTCTCTCTCTCTGTCCCTCTGCCTGATCTCTCTCTGTCCCTCTGCCTGCTCTCTCTCTGTCCCTCTCTCCCTGCTCTCTCTCTGTCCCTCTCTCCCTGCTCTCACTCTGTCCCTCTCCCTGCTCTCACTCTGTCCCTCTCCCTGCTCTCTCTCTGCCTGCTCTCTCTGCTCTCTCTCTGCTCTCTCTCTGCCTACTCTCTCTCTGCCTGCTCTCTCTCTGTTCTCTCTTCCTGCTTTCTCCGCCTGACAGTTTGTTCCTGCTGTCAGTAGCCTCCTCCTATAAAGCCAGTGTTATCTGTAGTTTTAAGTGCAGCTCACAGACGGCAGGAGCGGAGCAGCAGAGACTCTGGGCCATTGGTTGCCCACAGGAAGTGGGTCCCTAGCAGATCCAGAGCCCCCCGGACTCCCTGTCTGGCCTCAGTCCAGACACCTAGTCCCAGACCTCCAGGTGCCTCCAGTCCAGACCCCTCGACCCAGTCCAGACCCCTCGACCCAGTCCAGACCCCTCGACCCAGTCCAGACCCCTCGACCCAGTCCAGACCCCTCGACCCAGTCCAGACCCCTCGACCTTGTCCAGACCCCTCGACCTAGTCCAGACACCTAGTCCCAGACCTCCAGGTGCCTCCATTCCAGACCCCTCGACCCAGTCCAGACCCCTAGACCCAGAACAGACCCCTCGACCCAGACCTCCAGGTGCCTCCAGTCCAGACCCCTCGACCCAGTCCAGACCCCTCGACCCAGACCTCCAGGGGCCTTCAGTCCAGATCCCTCGACCCTTTCCAGACCCCTCGACCCAGTCAAGTCCCCTCGACTCAGACCAGACCCCTCGACCCAGGGGCCTTTAGTCCAGACGTTAATGGAGGGAGAAACAGCATATTAACTCGATGTGGCCTTGAGAATGACTGACCTGATCCATTGTTTTAATCTTCTAGTTTCTCTCTTTCCTCCCCCTCATAAATTGCTATAAAAGACCGTTAGAGATAACCTGTTGGTTAGTAACTTGTTACAACTAGTTAATTACCTGTTGTAACTGGTTTATAACCTGTTGGTTTATAACCTGTTGGTTTATTACCTGTTGGTTTATAACCTGTTGGTTTATTACCTGTTGGTTTATTACCTGTTGGTTTATTACCTGTTGGTTTATTACCTGTTGGTTTATAACCTGTTGGTTTATTACCTGTTGGTTTATAACCTGTTGGTTTATAACCTGTTGGTTTATTACCTGTTGGTTTATTACCTGTTGGTTTATTACCTGTTGGTTTATAACCTGTTGGTTTATTACCTGTTGGTTTATTACCTGTTGGTTTATTACCTGTTGGTTTATTACCTGTTGGTTTATAACCTGTTGGTTTATAACCTGTTGGTTTATAACCTGTTGTAACTGGTTTATAACCTGTTGGTTTATAACCTGTTGGTTTATTACCTGTTGGTTTATAACCTGTTGGTTTATAACCTGTTGGTTTATTACCTGTTGGTTTATAACCTGTTGGTTTATAACCTGTTGGTTTATAACCTGTTGGTTTATAACCTGTTGGTTTATAACCTGTTGGTTTATTACCTGTTGGTTTATTACCTGTTGGTTTATAACCTGTTGTAACTGGTTTATTACCTGTTGGTTTATAACCTGTTGGTTTATAACCTGTTGGTTTATTACCTGTTGGTTTATAACCTGTTGGTTTATAACCTGTTGGTTTATTACCTGTTGGTTTATAACCTGTTGGTTTATAACCTGTTGGTTTATAACCTGTTGGTTTATTACCTGTTGGTTTATAACCTGTTGGTTTATTACCTGTTGGTTTATTACCTGTTGGTTTATAACCTGTTGGTTTATTACCTGTTGGTTTATTACCTGTTGGTTTATTACCTGTTGGTTTATAACCTGTTGGTTTATAACCTGTTGGTTTATAACCTGTTGGTTTATAACCTGTTGGTTTATTACCTGTTGGTTTATAACCTGTTGGTTTATAACCTGTTGGTTTATAACCTGTTGGTTTATAACCTGTTGGTTTATTACCTGTTGGTTTATAACCTGTTGGTTTATAACCTGTTGGTTTATAACCTGTTGGTTTATAACCTGTTGGTTTATAACCTGTTGGTTTATAACCTGTTGGTTTATAACCTGTTGGTTTATAACCTGTTGGTTTATAACCTGTTGGTTTATTACCTGTTGGTTTATAACCTGTTGGTTTATAACCTGTTGGTTTATAACCTGTTGGTTTATAACCTGTTGGTTTATTACCTGTTGGTTTATAACCTGTTGGTTTATAACCTGTTGGTTTATTACCTGTTGGTTTATTACCTGTTGGTTTATAACCTGTTGGTTTATAACCTGTTGTAACTGGTTTATAACCTGTTGGTTTATAACCTGTTGGTTTATTACCTGTTGGTTTATAACCTGTTGGTTTATAACCTGTTGGTTTATTACCTGTTGGTTTATAACCTGTTGGTTTATTACCTGTTGGTTTATAACCTGTTGGTTTATAACCTGTTGGTTTATTACCTGTTGGTTTATTACCTGTTGGTTTATTACCTGTTGGTTTATATGTTGGTTTATAACCTGTTGGTTTTATAACCTGTTGGTTTATAACCTGTTGTAACTGTTTATTACCTGTTGGTTTATAACCTGTTGGTTTATATAACCTGTTGGTTTATAACCTGTTGGTTTATTACCTGTTGGTTTATAACCTGTTGGTTTATAACCTGTTGGTTTATAACCTGTTGGTTTATAACCTGTTGGTTTATAACCTGTTGGTTTATAACCTGTTGGTTTATTACCTGTTGGTTTATTAACCTGTTGGTTTTATTACCTGTTGGTTTATTGTTGGTTTATAACCTGTTGTAACTGGTTTATTACCTGTTGGTTTATTACCTGTTGTAACTGGTTTATAACCTGTTGGTTTATTACCTGTTGGTTTATAACCTGTTGGTTTATAACCTGTTGGTTTATAACCTGTTGTAACTGGTTTATTACCTGTTGGTTTATAACCTGTTGTAACTGGTTTATAACCTGTTGGTTTATAACCTGTTGGTTTATAACCTGTTGGTTTATAACCTGTTGGTTTATACCTGTTGGTTTATTACCTGTTGTAACTGGTTTATAACCTGTTGGTTTATTACCTGTTGGTTTGTTGGTTTATAACCTATAACCTGTTGTAACTGGTTTACCTGTTGGTTTATTACCTGTTTTTATAACCTGTTGGTTTATAACCTGTTGGTTTATAACCTGTTGGTTTATTACCTGTTGGTTTATAACCTGTTGGTTTATAACCTGTTGGTTTATTACCTGTTGGTTTATAACCTGTTGGTTTATAACCTGTTGGTTTATTACCTGTTGGTTTATAACCTGTTGGTTTATAACCTGTTGGTTTATTACCTGTTGGTTTATAACCTGTTGGTTTATTACCTGTTGGTTTATTACCTGTTGGTTTATAACCTGTTGGTTTATTACCTGTTGGTTTATTACCTGTTGGTTTATTACCTGTTGGTTTATAACCTGTTGTAACTGGTTTATAACCTGTTGGTTTATAACCTGTTCTATCCACTAAAGAATAACTTTTAAATCATTCAAAAAAACTAACTTTATAGCTTATGTTGTCCACATGTCTTCAGCCAATCAGTTGGTAGTGAAGCCAGTCCAGAGTTCCTCTCTTCCTCCCCTCTTCACCCTCTCAGACCCATCCTTTCCCCAAAACAATATGCCGACCACTGGTATCAAAACTGGTAACTTCAAACCACTGACAGCCGCAAATAGTTAAAGTTCAAAATGGAAAATAAATATACAAAGATATTGGTTGTATTTACAATGGTGTTTGTTCTTCACTGGTTGTCCTTTTCTTGTGGCTGTGGTATTTCACCCAATAGATATGGTAGCTTAGTAAGATTGGATTTGTTTTCAAATTCTTTGTGGGTCTGTGTAATCTGAGGTAAATATGTGTCTAATATGGTCATACGTTTGGCAGGAGGTTAGGAAGTCTCTCTCTCTCTCTCTCTAGACTACCTGCCTCTCTCTCAATTCAGTTCAAAGTGATTTATTGGCATGGGAAACATATGTACAGGGTTGTAATTATGTGTATTTGAAGTGTGAAAATAAAGAAACAGATATATACAGTTCCCTTTTTTCATATTTTGTATTCAGACCCTTTACTCAGCCTCAAGTTTTCTTGGGTATGACGCTACAAGCTTGACACACCTGTATTTGAGGAGTTTCTCCCATTCTTCTCTGCAGATCCTCTCCAGCTCTGTCAGGTTGGATGTGGAGCGTCGCTGCACAGCTATTTTCAGGTCTCTCCATAGGTGTTCGATCGGGTTCAAGCCCGGGCTCTGGATGGGCCTCTCAATGACATTCAGAGACTTGTCCCGAAGCCACTCAGTCTAAGGTCCTGGCTCTCAAGAGAAGACAGGCTATGGCGGCCTCTTTCAATAGCAAGGCTTCGCTCACTGATTCATACTCTCTCTCTCTCTCTGTTACCTGCTTCTCTCTCGATCTCATCATCACTATCCCTCTCTCAAATTTTCATCACTGTTTCTCTCTGACCTTCATCACTGTCCATCTCTCTGACCTTCATCACTGTCCCTCTCCCAGACCTTCATCACTGTCCCTCTCTCAGACCTTCATCACTGTCCCTCTCTCAGACCTTCATCACTGTCCCTCTCTCAGACCTTCATCACTGTCCCTCTCTCAGACCTTCATCACTGTTCCTCTCTCAGACCTTCATCACTGTCCCTCTCTCAGACCTTCATCACTGTCCCTCTCTCAGACCTTCATCACGGTCCCTCTCTGACCTTCATCACTGTTTCTCTCTGACCTTCATCACTGTCCCTTTCTCAGACCTTCATCACTGTCCCTCTCTCAGACCTTCATCACTGTCCCTCTCTCAGACCTTCATCACTGTCCCTCTCTCAGACCTTCATCACTGTCCCTCTCTCAGACCTTCATCACTGTCCCCCTCTGATCTTCATCACTGTCCCTCTCTCAGACCTTCATCACTGTCCCTCTCTCAGACCTTCATCACTGTCCCTCTCTCAGACCTTCATCACTGTCCCTCTCTCAGACCTTCATCACTGTCCCTCTCTCAGACCTTCATCACTGTCCCTCTCTCAGACCTTCATCACTGTCCCTCTCTCAAACCTTCGTCACTGTCCCTCTCTCAAACCTTCATCACTGTCCCTCTCTCAGACCTTCATCACTGTCCCTCTCTCAGACCTTCATCACTGTCCCTCTCTCAGACCTTCATCACTGTCCCTCTCTCAGACCTTCATCATCAGACCATACTGGAGCTGAGTCAGTGTCCTTGCTCCCTGACACGGACATAGATTGTATTTAGCCATTGTGTGTCATAACCTCAACATTATAATTAATAGTATCTACATAACAGAGGTTATCTTCAACATTACTATTCATAGTATCTATATAACAGAGGTTATCTTCAACATTACTATTCATAGTATCTATATAACAGAGGTTATCGTCAACATTACTATTCATAGTATCTATATAACAGAGGTTATCGTCAACATTACTATTCATAGTATCTACAACAGAGGTTATCGTCAACATTATCATTAATAGTATCTATATAACAGAGGTTATCCCCAACATGATCATTCATAGTATCTATATAACAGAGGTTATCCTCAACATTACTATTCATAGTATCTATATAACAGAGGTTATCCCCAACATTATCATTCCTAGTATCTATATAACAGAGGTTATCCCCAACATTATCATTCATAGTATCTATAAAACAGAGGTTATCGTCAACATTATCATTCCTAGTTATGCTCCAACCATGGAGAGATATAGGTTACCATTCTCCTACTGATCTGTTCCTAGTTATGCTCCAACCATGGAGAGATATAGGTTACCATTCTCCTACTGATCTGTTCCTAGTTATGCTCCAACCATGGAGAGATATAGGTTACCATTCTCCTACTGATCTGTTTCTCCCACTAGGTCTATTACATGTTTTTATTAGATCCATGGTATGTTACTGAACAACTACTATTAGGCCATAACATGGAATTGGAAGATTGCCTGTCCTTACCCCCCACTGGGCACACTGGTTGAATCAACATTATATCCTTGTCATTTAAATTAAACGACATTGCAAGTTAGAATATAATTGACTTCTGTGCCCAGTGGGCCACTTTTTCACAGTTTAGTCATGTAACCACATTTGAAATGACAGGAAGTTGAGATTCTTTTGATTTCACAGTGTGTAGACCTATAAGGGGCGGCAGGGTAGCCTAGTGGTTAGAGCGTTGGACTAGTAGGTTGCGAGTTCAAACCCCCGAGCTGACAAGGTACAAATCTGTCGTTCTGCCCCTGAACAGGCAGTTAACCCACTGTTCCCAGGCCGTCATTGAAAATAAGAATTTGTTCTTAACTGACTTGCCTGGTTAAATAAAGGTAAAATAAAATAAATAAAAATAAAAATTATCATTATTAGCAGCAGTTCGAGAGGAATGTTTGAAGCCCTGTAGCATAGCCCATTATGTACAGTCCAGTTCTCTACAGTTCTAGGTGTTGGATTTCAGTCTGATAAAATGGGAATTCCCGATATCGTTAGATAGTCTTTGTTTTTGCTCTTAGTTGTTTGTATATCTGTTATCGCACCGCTCCACTCTGGCGGGGGTCCGTCCGACGCTGCAGTTATTTTTTACAGAGCGCGTAAGGAACCTCCACTTGTCCTACGTCACAACACGTAAAGTTCTTCTCTTTCTGCCGCAGAGTTGAAACAAGGTGTCGGGTTAAGACCGCACGACTATAAAGGAGAGGGGCAGGCAGGCTGGACACAACCAAATAGATAGACCGTCTGAAAGTAAGGAGAATATCGGAATTTTTAGTCTAAACACATCTCATTTTTTTATTCCCAGCGGTGCATTATTGTGTTTCCAAACGATGTTCTCTTTAATTTGTATTTAAATGGATAACCAATAGTTAATGTATTAATATGGGAATTGTATTTTTCCCTTGTTCATTTCTGTTCATTGGAAATAGTTTATTTCTCTTCTATGTTTGCGTTGCAAAGTCGATTGTATTTATCACGAAGATGGATAAATGTCTGATTTGATCATATCTGTACTTGTAGGTGTTGAAACAACGAGTGGCAGAATGACGGTTTGTTGTGAGTCGTGTGAAAGTCCATGGAGCAGTGAGCGCAGCGCCTTTCATCTGTTCAGCGGGGAGACAGAAAGCCGCCTGGGACTCTGCAAGAGATTCAGGTTAGTGCAGCCAGACTGGCTCCATCCGTGCGCGGCTTCTAGTGGTCAAACCGCCACAATCTGGACTCAGGGGGGCAATTACATACCTACTGTACATACCATACCTTGGTATATATTAACTTGTGGATGTCATTCATCCAGTTTGTTTGCTATGTTTCTAATTACAATTTTTGTGTTATGTTATGAATTACGATTCATACAATATGTTACGAATTTGCAATACTTATAAGTTATGAATTCCAATTTGTTGTGGCTGGTGTTTGCTAGGGAAATAGGAGCGTATGCAGTCCAGCCTCCTGCTTTCTGTCTGACACCCACGCTCTCTGATGCTGCCTCTGGCTCTACCAACAAAAACCGGCTAGAGAGCTCTCTTCTCTACTGATAAAACCGGCTGATCACACAGAGCAGCTAGAGATCTCTCTTTTCTACCTCAGATAGACAGAGCCACATACAGCAACAGTTGTTTCCATAGGAACCACAGAAGCTCACACTTTAGCAAATTGCTATCCATCCCCATCCAGTCTGTGGCTAGGGTACACCGCCTTTCCTTCAGTAAGGCACAGTGAGAAGCCGGAAAGTAACACATTTTCTCAGTTTTGACTTTGGAATATTTTTGCCATGTAACAAAGAGCAGCTTTTCACTAGACTGAGAGAGACTAGGAAGAGTTTGGACGTAGTAGGATACCCTGTGCTCAGTTCTACCTCTGCCCTCTCTGGGCCGTCATATCCTGACCTGTGAACATGGTGTTGCTACGCAGGTCTACTAAGGGAGCGTCTAAAGCCAGGAGGGACCAGATGAACTCTGAGATCAGGAACATGAGAACTCTGCTCCCCATCCCTCAGGAGGACCAGGACAGACTGTCATACCTCCACAGCATGGCTGTTATCACAGCATACATCAGGAAGAGCTTTCTGTATAAGGGTGAGTACAAAACCAGGAGAGGAACTGTCATGTACGGAACCACTAGAACACTTGAAAGTACGGACCCAGTAGGACATTCCCATCTTTTACAATGGATGTATGTGTGTTTATTATGGATCCCCATTAGTTCCTGTTGCCAAGGCAGC